>NW_026016590.1:691261-899046 GCF_020379485.1 Brassica napus | reverse complement strand
TGTAGGATCAACTCAAAGGAGCCAAGTGGTTTTCCAAGATTGATTTGGCTTCAGGGTATCATCAGATCCCTATAGAGCCAAATGATATAAGGAAGACGTCATTTAGGACCAGGTACGGTCATTACGAGTTCGTAGTGATGTCGTTCGGTCTGACCAATGCACATGCCGCTTTCATGAAAATGATGAACAGGTGTTCCATGATTTCTTGGATGAATTTGTGATCATCTTCATTGATGATATCCTAATTTATTCCAAGGATGAGGAATCTCATAGGAAACACTTGAGAGCCGTGCTGGAACGATTACGAGAACACAAACTCTATGCTAAACTCAGTAAATGCAGTTTTTGGCAGAAGAGTATTGGGTTCCTCGGCCATATTGTTTCCGACCAGGGCATCTCGGTGGATCCAGAGAAGATCAGGGCAATCAAGGATTGGCCCCGACCATGCAGTGCCACGGAAGTCAGAAGCTTCTTAGGGCTGGCAGGTTACTATAGAAAGTTTGTGAAAGGATTCGCAAGCTTGGCTCAGCCTATGATGCGGTTGACTGGGAAGGACGTAAAGTTCACATGGGCTGAAGAGTGTGAGGGATGTTTCTCCGCACTTAAGGACATGCTGACTAGCGCACCCATCCTGGTGCTTCCGGAGGCCGATCAACCATATGTGGTCTATACAGACGCGTCCATTACTGGACTAGGTTGCGTATTGACCCAGCAAGGGAAGGTCATTGCCTATGCGTCCAGGCAGTTGAGAAAAGATGAGGGAAACTACCCCACCCATGATCTCAAAATGGCTGCGGTAGTATTCGCCTTAAAGATTTGGCGAGCATACTTGTATGGCGCCAAAGTTCAGATACTTACGGACCATATGAGTCTTAAGTATATATTCACCCAGCCTGAGTTAAACTTAAGGTAGAGGAGGTGGATGGAATTTGTAGCTGACTACGATTTGGACATCACCTACTATCCGGGAAAGGCTAATCTGGTAGCAGACGCTTTGAGCCGGTAGTGGGCTGATGTATCGGCCGAACGGGAGGCGGACGACCTGGACGGTATGGTCCGTGCTCTGCGGCTGAATGTGCTAACTAAGGAAACCGAAGCTTTGGGGTTGGAGGAGGTTAACCAAGCCAACCTGCTTACTCGAATCCGGTTGGCTCAAGGTCAGGACGAGAACCTGAATAAGGTTGCTCAGAATGATAGGACGGAGTACCAGACTGCAAAGGATGGTACCATCCTAGTAAACGGTCGGATCAGTGTTCCTAATGATAGAAGTCTAAAGGAAGAGATTATGAGGGAGGCTCATAAGTACAGATTCTCGGTTCATCCTGGTGCGACCAAGATGTACCAGAACCTTAAGAAATTATATCATTGGATCCGTATGAAGGCAGATGTCGCGGAGTGGGTGGCCAAGTGTTCCACTTGCCAACTCATCAAAGCAGAACATCAGGTGCCTAATGGGTTATTGCAAAGCTTGCCTATTCCGGAATGGAAATGGGATCACATCACAATGGACTTTGTGACCGGGTTCCCTACCACGAGGAGTAAATAAGATGTGGTTTGGGTTGTGGTTGATCGCCTAACCAAATCAGCACACTTCTTGCTATCAAGAAGTCGGATGGGGTCGACCAGATCGTACGTATGTACATTGATGAGATCGTCCGACTACATGGTGTGCCGGCAAGCATAGTTTCAGATAGGGATTCAAGGTTTACATCTTACTTCTGGAAAGCTTTCCAAAAAGCTTTAGGAACAAGAGTGAACATGAGTACAGCGTATCACCCACAGACTGATGGACAGTCGGAAAGTACGATCCAGACGTTGGAAGACATGTTGCGAGCATGTGTTTTAGACTGGGGAGATTCCTGAGAATAACATCTACCTCTGGTAGAATTTGCTTACAACAATAGTTTCCATAGTAGTATTGGCATGTCTCCATACGAAGCTCTGTATGGGCGTCCATGCAGGACACCCTTGTGCTGGACCCAAGTTGGGGAACGCAGCATGATTGGTCCGGAGATTGTCGAAGAGACAACCGAAAAGATCAAGTTCTTGAGGGACAAGATGAGACAGGCACAAGATCGCCAAAAGAACTATGCAGATCGAAGGAGGAAAGATCTCGAGTTTCAAGTAGGTTACTTGGTGTATCTCAAAATAATTACCTTCAAAGGACGAGTCCAAATTTCCGGGAGACGGAAGTTAGATCCGAGATAGTTGGGGCCGTTCAAGATCATTGAAAGAGTTGGTATGGTGGCCTACAAGTTGGACTTGCCGGCCAAGATGGATGCATTTAATAATGTGTTCCATGTCTCCCAACTCCGGCAATGCCTGACGGACCAAGACATCGCTCTTCCTGCCATTCCAGACAATCTTGGTAAGAACGTAACCTTGGAAACAAGGCCAGTTCGAATCATAGATAGGATGGAAAAAGCAACAAGGAAGAAGACGGTCCAGATGGTCAAGGTCGTCTGGGACTGTAATGGTCAGGATATAATCACTTGGGAAACCGAAGCTAGAATGAAAGCAGAGTACCCAGAGTGGTGGGATCAGTTTGTTTCCGAGGAAGCATTCGATTCAGATTCGAGGACGAATCCATCCCAAGGGGGGAGACTTGTCACGCCCCCAATCCTGAGTAGGATTGTTGGGACGGCCATGGGTTGAGGAAACGTACAAGCCAGTCTTAGGACATCAAGGCAAGCGTTCTATGGTCAAGAAAGAAGGTTAAGGACATAAGAAAACTTAGACTTAACCTTATACAAACTAGGAGACAGCTAGGACGAGTAAGACGGTAACTGGACGAAGTGGACGAGTAGCTCGGCCAGCTCAATGAAGCTAGGTTTAGTTCACTCCAGCTCAGTCCCTACTAAGTCAGCTCCACTAGCTGGACTACTAGCTCACCCAGCTGAGGCAGCTGAGAGTCAGCTCACCTCAGCTAGACGGACTGTTCGGGCTTTAGGCCGATGGTCCGGATCCGGGTCAGTGGCGGGCTGTGAGGTCCGGCCATGAGGCCATGGGCTGTTGGGTCTATGGGCAAGGCCGTGGGCTAAGTCCAAGAGGCTTGGGGCGTGGGTTGGGTTTGTGACCGACCCCAAACCCAATCAGAAAGGGCGAAGGGATGCAAGTAGCCGAAAGGGGACAACCCTTGGCCGATGGTGCCCATTCGCTAGCAAGTCGTGCCTGTTCGTGGGGCAAGACTTACCCCCTCGTTTTCTATAAATATGGGGGGCTCTCCTGTCGATTTCATTATCCAATTCCAGAGTAAAATACTCAGAGAAAAACGTAGAGAGAAAGAAAGAGAGAAAGAGATAGTTCCGGCCAAGAGAAAGGCTGAGTGTGGTGGTGTTGTGTTCCGGCGATTCTGATCGTTTGGGAACTAACGCCGGTCAAGAATGGGAGATCAAGACAAGGAGAAGAGAATGGAGAACCCAGACGTGGTTCACAAGGTATGTGATGGGCCGTAGCTCCATCAGACCGAACGGACGGTCCATGCGACCGCACCGCGGCTCTGCTCGGTTCCTAAGTCCCATCCGGCTCTCCTTATCTGTTTCAATTCGTTTCTCTTCTCTTCTCTCTGGTTAAACACGAAAGGTTATGTTGGTTGAGTCCAAGGGACACGTCCCTAGGCTTTGGCCGAACATAATCAAACCGCTAGCCTAGACACCGGTCGGTTAGTGGGATGATTCGATCGCACCAAGACTGGGCGGTTAGGACAAACGGTTGGGAATGACCCAAAGGGCACGAGTTGTCAAGAGTCATGAGTGTCCAAAGGTTGTGAGTTGCCAAAGGGTGTCAGTGACCAAAAGGTACGAGATACCAAAGGTTACGAACATCAAAAGGTACGAGGACCAAGAGGCACGAATGGCCAAAGGGTGCATGTTCCAAACGGTGTCTTTCGGGACAGGTTAGGACCAATCCTTATGGATCAGCCTATGGCTTGTCTAGTTAAGACAAGGTCACGGTTTTTCTAAGCCAAGATAGAGTCGCAAGGTCTGACCGGTTGCTAATCCTTCCGGATTAGGCTTGAGGCTTACTCGGCTGATTGGATCCAGGCCTAAGGCCGGATCAGGTAAGGAAGTCCGTTGGGCCATTGAGCCGGACTTCATTGGCCGGTCGCACATAGATTCTATCCGGTTAGACGGATTGGTCTTTGGGGACGATCCGGATCTGTTCGTGTGTTCTGTTTATCTATTCTGGACTATCTATCTGATTCTAAGTCAAGGGGTTGTTGGTTGAATGACTTAGGATACGGTAGGTAGGTTCATACGTTTTATGATTATGTTGACTGAGGTTTATCTAAGTTCTAGGAACCAAGCTAAGCATTGTAGAATCAATCCGTTCTATTCTCGGTTATGATTAATGCTTATCTGGTTGTGGTTTCTGGAACTAAGGATGGTTCTGGTCAAGCCAAGGAGCCGTGAAGGCTCGGTCAGTGAGAGGCTGTGTAACGTGTGGTTAGATGATGCTAGGGATGAACTAGTGATTGTCTATGAGACTGTTAAGAAGTTGTGTATTGAATTTCATGTTTCTATGTAATACAAAGTTTATACATTGTTATTCCGCTGTGCAATCTGTTCCTTTGTTTATGAACCTCATATTCGAATATGACTTAGTAAATAAAAGAATTAAAATGGATCAAACAAGCAAAGAAATTAATAAGTAAGCCTGCGGACTCCATCAGGTCGAGAGGCCAGGGTTCGGGTCTTACATCCATGGCTGTCCGTGGTTGTCCGTCAGCACACACAGGACGTCCGTTGTGATAACCCGCCCTTTGGGATAAAATGGTCGAGAGAGCAAAAGTCAGAATCCAGAGCTGAGCTTTTTGGAATCAAAGTAGTTGAAGGAATTTTAAGTTTTGATCACTTAAGACTTAACATGGATCGAAGAAAATAGAAGATTGGTCGAGCATCAACTTTGTGGTTGAGTCGCGGGCAATACAGATCGATCGGGAAATTTGAAGTACGAGAAGGTAGAAGAATGTATCGTGAGTGAAGGATGAGTTGAGATAAGCTGCTCTACCATTTTTAGAAATGTCTTAGATTGATCAGACGACAGTTTTGGAAGAATCACATTTTTGAAGCACGACGGTTTAGAAGCTCGACGTTTTCGAAGATTGACGTTTCTTCATCGCGAAGTTTTCTTGGAATATCTTTGTATCAGTAAAATATTATTCTGAAGACATTATAAGTCGGACGCAGGATGGGAATTAAGCAGGACGGGAAGCAAGCACGACGGGAAAACCCGAAGTTGGGCGAAAACCCTAATTTCGGTATTACGAAATTCTTTGAGGAAGCCGGAGGCTCGGGAAATATTTTTAAAGGATATCAGACACCATCTGTAGTTTATTGAAAATATTCAGAGAATCAGAATGGGAGCGGAAAAATATTCGGGATTGATCGCGGGTCAGAAATTCACAAGAAGGGTCGAAATCACGCAAAGGAACCGAGAAGCTCGAGGTGGCTTGATCTAAGGGATAAGAACGTGGTGGCAATTTTATAACCAGCTGAGTGTCAAGAGAAGCTCGAGGTGTCGCCATGCATGAAGCAGGAACATGCAGCATGACATGTTGAAGCACAAAGTGTCGCGATACCTGCAACCGAAGCATGCTGATCGACACGCAGGGAGCGGTGTGTCGCAACGCATGCATTCCATCCATGCTGATCGACATCTGGTCGTCCAGGCAGGAGAAGAGGTGTCACTTTGCATGAGTTTGGTCCATGCTGACTGCCATGTGGAGCACGAGGTGCCGCGACGCATGCAATCGGAGCCATGCTAGCCAACACACGGGCTGCCACCAACTTCAATCTGATTCGCTGCTGTATCCTATATAAAGACCACGACCCCTTCTCATTTCATTCATCCAGACCTTTCAAAAGCAAGTTAAAAAAGTGGGTTAGAGAGAGAGAGAAAGAAGTAGAAAAAGAAAGTAAGAGGTTCTGAGCTATTTCGAGAGTTTTAGAGAGTTTTCGAGATCAGTTTCTCTACTGATTTCAAGTCAGCGCCTAGGGAAGGTTCTGGACAACTGAAGATCAACCAATTGAAGATCAATTCAGATGGGTAGCAAGTCAACGTGGTTAGAGAGATAGAAAGAGAGTGTAGCTGAGTTCCGAAGATCGATACTTCACCAAGAAGCGAAGTTCTGTCAAAATCGAAGAATTTCTGAAATTGTTATGCGGAAGCTCTGCCCAAATCAATCTGTCCACTCTATTCATATTCTTTGATGATCAAGGGGAGGTGCTGTCCAAGATCAGTTCAGTTCCATGGTTTCAGCTCAGTTGAGGTTATGGTTCGATACTCTGTTCAGATTTCAGAAGAATTGTTCAGAAGCTAAGGAAGGTGTTGTTCGAGTTGAGTTCAGTCCAGACCAGTATCAGGGGAGGTTCTGTACAAGTCAAAATCAGTCCAGTCCAGTCCAGTCAAGGCGTCCCTTGGGTTTTGGCCATGTCATCTCCGATCAACCAGCTGCTTCTTGCCTAGAACACTGTGAGTTGGTCTTGTGTGAATTCCACTTGGAATTTAGGGTAGATCGAGTTGCATATAGATTAGAATGATCACGTTATTGCATCGTAGAGTCCTTATGGTTATTTTATTTATGGAACCGGACTCAGTTTAGAAAGGCCTAAGCTGAGATGAAAGGAATTAAGACTGAATTAATAACCTGATTAGGACTAAGGCTAGGATGCATCATGTTTTCTATTCTTGTGTGTTGATTTGGTTAAGTGCAGGTTCCCATTATCTTTAAGGATAGTTTCATAGCAGGAGGCTGGACTATCTGGATAACTGTTTGATTTAATTGATTAGTATTGATTATTATTGCTTAGTTGTTTAGTAGTTAGTACTAAGGGTCTTAGGCCATATAGGCCAGACTACTGGTACTAGGGTTAGTCTTGTGGAGTCGAGTGTCTAGTTAGGATCTGGAACTTTGGCTTTAGGTTAGGTTCTAGATTGAGTTTGTTTTGTTGTGAGTGTGCCGATAGTATGTGCGAAACCCGCCAATACTAGGCTTGTGTAGGGGTGATTAGTGTTTCCTCGGCCTTGTACCCAGCGGGTTCAAGGAAACCCCTTATTCGCTGGATCGGGAAGACTCAGACGAACGGTGTCATGTACTATGGCTGAGTATTACACGACGGTGTAATGTGGCAGTGACACGAAGGACTGTGGGCTGTCGCGCGGTGACCCGAATGACTATGGGCCGCGGTCGGTTGAAAGTTCCTTCTTCTGGCCTTTGTGGTTGGGAGATAAGATATTGCCGATAGAGAGGAGGAACACGAAGTCACCAGGGCCCAGGTTAGAGTGTTGTTTTAGTGTGTCGTAGAGGGTTATGGAACCCTTGAGTCAGTGTAGCACTGATATATGGTGTTATGAGTTAGATCGAGTCGTTGGTAGTTAGTACCTCATAGTCTTATTATTGTGATTGTGTTTGTGGTTGATTGATTTGCTTGCAGGTTCTAGCATTTAGTCCTAAGTCTGGTTTATGTACCGGATTAGGCTTGGTGTGTATTTGGTTATTGTAGGCCTGACGTTGGCCTGTATGTGTTTGAGTGATTGCGTGTGAAGGGTGGTGGATATTAAAGCTATGCGGTATCATTGGTTGGCCGATCATGTTCTTGTTTGATTGTTGGTCGATCGATTAATGATACTTGCATAGTCTAAGTGTCTAACACTACATGAGTATTGAACTCAGGCGTATATATGGTTAACTAGGGATTGTTTGTTGACTTGTTTTTATGCAGGTTTCCGTTACTTGAAGCTAGATCATGGCAGGAGGCCAAGTCTAACTTAGTAACGGTTTGCTTAGCCTTAGCTTTTATTGCATGCTAGGGCTAGATTGATTGTTATTTTGGGTTGTTCGGGTTAGAGTCTAGGTTGCGGGTAGAGGCCGCCAGCTCACTGAGTAACATTAGGTTACTCATCCAACTCCGTTGTCCTTTTTGCAGGTCGCTTTAGGTAAGGATGATCGGATAGCTTGGTGCTGGACGTTAGGACTGCCGGTGTACATTTTCATGCCTTTTGTAAACGGTATTGTGGATTTGTGTTTAGTTGACTCGATTTGGCAATTAGGCCGGGACCGGTGTCGAATTATATCAATGTATGGATATTTCTCGAATCAATAAAGTAATTGTTTTATATGCGCTTCATGAGTACTCTGATATTTGACTAGTCCGGTCTAACACAACGTTAGGTCGTAGTACGGGTTGAAAAGCCTTAGGCCTCGATCTAACGTAAAACGCTAACTCTAGGTACGGGTTGCAAAGCCTTATGCCTTGACGCAGCGGGACGAGTTAGTGGATGAACTGGTCTAGGTCGTGGAGTAAATCTTGTGACTCTGACCGGATCGTCCCTAACCCGTCACGTAGCGCTTCCGAACCATGGTGTTGGGTTGGACGGTTAGTCATGTTCTTGTTTGATTGTTGGCTGGCCGGTTGGCTCATTCATCTCTAACCCCTGGTGTTGGATGGTCGATCGGTCATGTTCTTGTTTGATTGTTGGCCGGTTGATCGACCATATGTCTAGGACGGTTCGGGGGTGTTACATCCGTGGCTGTCCGTGTGTGTTCTTGTCTGTCTGTGGCTGTTCGTGTGTGTCTGTCAGCACACACAGGACGTCTGTGGCAGTCCGTGTGTGTCCGTGTGTGTCCGTTAACACACACAGGACGTCCGTGGCTTTCCGTGTGTGTCCGTGTGTGTCCATCATCACACACACAGGACGTCTGTGGGTGTCCGCCGGCACACACAAGACGTCTGTGGCTATTTGTGGCTGTCCGTCAGCACACTTAGGACGTCCGTGGCTGTCCGCCAGCACACACAGGACCTCCGTGGCTGTCCGTGGTTGTCCATCAGCGCACACAGGACGTCCGTGGCTGTCCGTCTGTGTCCGTCAGCACACACATGACGTCCGTGGCTGTCCGTGTGTGTCAGTCAGCACACACAGGACGTCTGTGGCTGTCCGTGTGTGTCCATGTGTGTCCGTCAGCACACATAGGACGTCTGTGGCTGTCTGTGTGTGTTCGTGTGTGTCCGTCAGCACACACAGAACGTCTGTGGATGTCCATCAGTACACATATCAGCATGTTGGTCCTTGGACTCAGCACGCTGACCCTTCCAGTGGACTGTTCGGTTGATTTTGGCCCACGTGGGCTGTCTGTTCAGTACACACATGACGTCTGTGGCTGTCCTCCAGCGCACACAAGATGTCCGTTGCTGTCTGTGGCTGTCCGTCAGCACACACAGGACGTCCGTGGCTGTCCGTGTGTGTTCGTGTGTGTCCGTGGCTGTCCGTGTGTGTCTGTCAGCACACACAGGACGTCTGTGGCAGTCCGTGTGTGTCCGTGTGTGTCCTTTAACACACACAGGACGTCCGTGGCTGTCCGTGTGTGTCCGTGTGTTTCCGTCAGCACACACACATGACGTCTGTGGGTGTCCGCCAGCACACACAGGACGTCTGTGGCTCTTTGTGGCTGTCCGTCAGCACACACAGGACGTCCGTGGCTGTCCGCCAGCACACACAGGACCTCCGTGGCTGTCCGTGGTTGTCCGTCAGCGCACACAGGACATCTGTGGCTGTCCGTGTGTGTCCGTCAGCACACACAGGACGTCCGTGGCTGTCCGTGTGTGTCCGTCAGCACACAGAGGACGTCTGTGGCTGTCCGTGTGTGTCTGTGTATGTCCGTCAGCACACACAGGACGTCTGTGGCTGTCCGTGTGTGTTCGTGTGTGTCCTCAGCACACACAGGACGTCTGTGGATGCCCATCAGTACACATATCAGCATGTTGGTCCTTGGACTCAGCACGCTGACCCTTCCCGTGGACAGTTCGGGTGAATTTGGCCCACGTGGGCTGTCTGTTCAGTACACACATGACGTCTGTGGCTGTCCTCCAGCACACACAGGACGTCCGTTGCTGTCTGTGGCTGTCCGTCAGCACACACAGGACGTCCTTGGCTGTCCGTGTTTTTTCGTCAGCACACACAGGACGTCCGTGGCTGTCCATCAGTACACATATCAGAACGCTGGTCCTTGGACTCAGCATGCTGGCCCTTCCCGTGGACTGTTCGGGTGATTTTGGCCCACGTGGGCTGTCTGTTCAGTACACACAGGACGTACGTGGGTGTCCGCCAGCACACACAGGACGTCTGTGGCTGTCCGTCAGCACACACAGGAAGTCCGTGGCTGTCTGTGGCTGTCCGTCAGCACACACAGGACGTCCGTGGCTGTCTGTGTGTGTCCGTGTGTTTCCGTCAGCACACACAGTGTTGAGATGAGATCAGTATATGAGAAGCTAAGGAGATGAGGAAATGATGATCTAAGGGAGTGAGGGCAAGCTTGAGTGAGCATCCGTACCAGGCCGTACATGAGCCGTACAGAGCCGTACATATTGTGTGAGTAACTCGACCAAAGGTAACACAAAGTTACCTAAGTAACTTTGTGAGATAAGAAGAAGCCTTGCCTTGCTACTTAAGAAATCAAGACTGTTGAAAGGGAAGAAAGGGAGCGTGAGACAGCCTGTCCGAGGCTGGCATAAAGCAAAAGCAACCTTATCCTTAAGAAGGGAGCTAATTGGATCATTTGAATTAAAGCAAAAGCTTATCCTTTGTAATAGTGGCTTTCCTACAACCCTAGTCGCTTAGTTGCCTCTCTATATATTGTAATCTCAGATCATTAATGAAAGTTAGACAGTTCTTGTTGGGGTAAAAAACGGTTACGACGGAATTACCACCCAAAAATCCTCGGAGATCGTATTTTCGAAAGAGATAGTAAAAGGAAAGATGTAATTTTCGTAAAAAATAACCAATATGAAGTTTTTACGAAGAAGTATCCTTTGAGATTCAAACCGAACAAATCAAGCTCGGTCACCCAGCATACACGCCGTCCGGTCGCTATGCAGCAACCAAACCCGAGCCAAGCTCGGTCGCTACGTGGCGACCGAGCGTCCGTCTCGCTCGGTCGCTACATAGCGACCGAGCTCGACCCCAACCTCGGTCGCTACGTAGCGACCGAGCGATCGTCCCGCTCGGTCGCTACATAGCGACCGAGCTCGAGCCAAAGCTCGGTCGCTACGTAGCGACCGAGCGATCGTCCCGCTCGGTCGCTACGTAGCGACGGAGCGATCGTCCGGCTAGCGACCGAGCTCGACCAAGCTCGGTCGCTACGTAGCGACCGAGCTCGGCCGAGCTCGGTCGCTACGTAGCGACCGAGCGATCGTCCGCTCGGTCGCTACGTAGCGACCGAGTGATCGTCCCGCTCGGTCGCTACGTAGCGACCGAGTGATCCCCGCTCGGTCGCTACGTAGCGACCGAGCTCAAGCCAAAGCTCGGTCGCTACGTAGCGACCGGGCTCGAGCCAAAGTTCGGTCGCTGTGTAGCGATTGAACCTTTCCGAACATCGATACAACACCAATCCTTGCATTCTCGTCAAACCTTCGAATGCTATCTCCCGAAGACCGTAGCAAGCTCAGTCCATGTTTCCCGCTATTCTAATTCATCGATCAAACTTCGCGGATTAGAAACCGCGGAAAACTCGTAGTAAACGTGTCGAGTCGGAAGACGGCCCAAAGGGACCTAAAACACGACTCGAGGCCCATCCTACGATTTTCCTAACCAAAAGCCCGTAAACCACAGCATGGTTTGCGCTTGGGCCACAAGGAAGGATAAATGTCAAGTTTCCGCGGATAAATACGGAAGTTTTAAAGATAATTGTGAAGATCGGGAAAAATTGAAAATCTCCATTTTTATGCTATGACGGCTTAAGGGCAGAAGAGTAAAAGCGTAAACCGACCTTGGAGCTAGTATATAAGGAGTCCTAGGCGAGGAGCAGAAGGGAGAACTTTTCAGAGCAAACTTAGCACTTAGAGCAATTTAGGCAATTTTCCGTTTTTGTTATTTCGAGCTGCGACTCAATTAGGTTTAGCCGTCTTAGGGTTGCTAGAACTAGGAATCTCGCCGACAGCTCTCGAGCCCAGGCTTATACCTTGTTGTAAACGCTCATACGCAGATTCGGAATAAGATCTACTTTGCTCTCTTTTCGATTTCTTATTTTTATCGTTGTTATTCTCGTGTTCTGATTGCTTGACGTGTGGTAATTAGCAGATATCCGGGTCCTCTGGGAAATTAGGGTTTTCCTAGTTTCCTTATTTAAACGGAAATCGACAGTGTAAATTTCGGTTCCCACAGTTTGGCTCTAGAAGGAGGGGGATACGGATCAATCTAACCCGCAAAAGCCACATAACTCTCAATCAGACATGTCAACTAACGACGCGGATAACGTGCAAACTCCTCTTAACGGAGGCAGCGGCACCGATCTCCACACTCCAGTAGCGGACGTATCCGCGGCCAACGCGCAAGCCAACGCCGCGACACTCGAGGAGTTTAAAAAGATGTTCGCCACCTATGAAAAAAGGTCGGAAGAACAGGACAAGCTCGTGAATACCTTGACCAAACAGGTTGAAACCTTAACGGCAAGGACCCAAGCTATCCGTCCCCGCGGAACCACTAAAATCCGCGGGAAGAGGCTCGACTTCGCCACCCCACTCGATAGAGCAGGAGTCGCGCGGGAACGACCTTCCGGTCAAAACCCTAGCGAGAAATCTCCCATCGAAAAGGGGAACCCTGAAAATCTTCCGCCCCCTGCAAAGGACTCGGAGGATAACGAAGCCGAACACATTGACCTGGATCCTAGCGATGTCTCCAACGACACCGACGAGGATGTCGACAGACATCCAAGAAGGACCAGAAGCCGATCCACTCGGGAAGGCTCCCCTTTCGAAAAACCAATGACGGAAGAAGAACAAATCGCCTATTGGAACGAACAGGAGGAGCTGGCTGAAAGGCAAACCGAGCTCACTCGCAGTAAACGCCGACAGGCTCGGAAATCTACTGACGAGACATCGGATATCCGCGATCTTCGCGACTACATCACCAAGACTGCGGCAGAAGTGAGAGCCGTAAAGTCTCAAATCCATCATGCTACTAGTGCTGCCCCCGAGATCGATCGACTGCTGGAAGGAGCTCGAAAGACACCCTTTACCAGTCGCATTTCGGACATGAGGGTGTCCGATCCGGGAAAAATCAAAGTACCAAAGTACGATGGTACGGCCGATCCAAAAGCGCACCTTCAGGCTTTCCACATCGCGATGGGAAGAGCAAGACTGAAGGATGGCGAAAAGGATGCCGGCTATTGCTGCCTGTTCGTCGAAAATCTTGAAGGAGCAGCGCTCGAATGGTTCGCACGCCTTCGTCGCAACACCATCGAGAGTTTCCGACAGCTCGCATCAGAATTTCTCAAACAGTACTCTGTATTCATAGACAGAGAAACCTCCGATGTTGACCTCTAGAGTCTCTCCCAGAGGGAAGACGAACCCCTCCGCGAGTTTATCAGTCAGTTCAAGCTGATAATGTCCAGGGTCAGCGGGATAAGCGACAAAGTGGCCATCGACGCGCTGAGGAAGACGCTCTGGTACAAGTCGAAATTCAGAAAGTGGATAACTCTCGACAAACCGAGAACGATCCAGGACGCCCTCCACAAAGCAACGGACTACATCATAGTCGAGGAAGAAACTAAAGTCTTATCGCAAAAACATAAGACGGCAAAACCATCCTCGAAAGACGTGGATCCGAAAGGGAAAAAGAAGAACTCTCGTAACGACAAGTACGTCCACCACGAGGGGGAAGATCTCCAAGGAGCGCATAACTATGCGATCAATTCGGATCAAGGCCGGACCACGGGCAACACATGGACTCGCAATCAAGGGTATGACGAAAACACCTTCTGCGAGTTCCACCAATCCCGAGGACACTCCACGACCAACTGCAAAGTCTTGGGAGCAAGACTGGCCGCGAAGCTACTCGCTGGAGAGCTCTCGGAAGTAACGAGCGTCAAGGATCTCATCATCGATTCTGATCGGCCTCCAAAGACGGATAGAAATCCGCCCGCTGAAAAATCCCCTCAACGAAACCAACCTGGGGATAAACGCGGTAGGAGGCCGGATGACAAAGGGAACGATAACAATCGTCGCAGAGTCAATATGATCATCGGAGGATCACAATACTGCGGCGATACCGTGTCGGCCATCAAGGCTTACCAACGGAAGGCAGAGTCAAGTGCAAATTGGCCTACATGGTCTCCTCCTCGAGACGGCCAAAGTTGCTCGATCACCTTCACAGAGGAAGAAGCCGGCGGTATCGACCAACCTCACTGCGACCCGCTCGTCATAGATCTCGTCATACGAGATTTAGAAGTCGGAAGGGTACTCGTCGACACGGGAAGCACGGTCAACGTAATCTTCCGCGACACTCTCAAACGGATGAGCATCGAACTCGGAGAAGTAATTCCGACTCCAAAACTGCTCACGGGTTTTTCAGGCGAAGTATCGATGACTCTCAGATCAATCCAATTGCCAGTCATGGCCAAGGAGATCACAAAAATCGTCGAGTTCGCGGTAGTCGATCATCCCGCTATCTACAACGTGATCATGGGAACCCCATGGCTCAACACCATGCAGGCAGTTCCGTCAACCTACCACCTGGGTCTCAAATTCCCAACGCTGAGCGGAGTCGCGGCCATCTGGGGATGCCAAAAACAGTCGCGACTATGCTTCATCGCGGAGCACAAGTTAAGGCAAATCACGGCTTCTGCAACTGCAAACGGCAAACGCGCGAAGATAGATTGATCTTCAGCCAAAAGCGCCCCGGAAAAAAACAAATTAAAATCGTCTACCGACGCAAACGCATCGGACGTCGAAGCTCGACATAAATCCGAAGCCCACGCGACAACTCAACCGGAACATCCGGAAAATAGCGTCTACCCAGACACGATCGACACGGTCAAGGCGGACATCGCAACATCTACCGCCGAGTAAGAACACTCGAGGCATGAAACATAACTACAAGATGGCTTGATCCTCGAAAGGGGTACGTAGGCAGCTCGTCAAAAAGCCGAGTTCAGCTATTCCCCTCTCTAAAAGGGGGGGGGGGGAGTGGGTGCGTATACTCGTATACTCCCACTTAGAAAAATCTTCATTATTGTAATCGAGTTTTTAGAAACTTCAAAAACTTTTACTACAATATACGTTGTCCTTTTTATCGAAAACGCTTACGCTTCAGTAAAACATAAAAGAAACTTTCAGGACACGCCTGAAAACATTAAAGACTCTTGTCTGCAGCCTCATCAGGCCCAAAAATCGTAAAAATAATCATCTTTCAAACACACAAAAATACATGTATAATCCTCGAAATAACTGCGAGACGTCGCAAAAGTTAAAACTCGAGGACAATACTAACAAATTGTCCGAACGCGACCACCAAAAACCTTACACCCCGTTCGTCGATTGGCCCCGACGAACACGCCAGCCGTCTTAAACAAACGCAATTCGATCACTCTTTTGATCTTTAAAACCGTCCAGCACAAGGACAAAAGCGCGCTACAACAAAAATCCGAAATTTTGGTTTAGCACTTCCAGTTGATTCTGAGAAGATGCTCGATTCGTACCATACAAGTCATATAAGCCGAGAACATATCGCGGACTTTAAATCGGTGCGAGTCAGGAAGAAATCGCAACAGGAAAAACGATAGCCGGCTAGTCACCGCACAAACCTTAACCGAAAGTAAACCTAGGTCTTGCCCTAAACCCAACGCTCTGGTCTCAAACATCTCAAGGCATGATATCTAAAAGATACGAGATCCTAAACCATGTCTCTCCGTTCCTATCTCAATGTTCTCGAAAATCGTAAAGATAAGTAAATTTTTACGAAAATCACGAACGAACCAACAGATTGAACGTCTAATCAGAACTAAATACGAGACGACAACTCGTATTTACTTAAACCCTACTCAGGAAAACTCAAAACAAAACATTCATCATATATATAAACCGCGTAAAGCGGCAAGCGATTCAAAGCCACCAACGGCCAGTCCCGGTAAATACAAATACGGCCATCTAGGCCTAAACAAAATCCAAATTCAAAGGGCCACACTCGGCCGAAAACAGATAAAAGGATAACTAATCCATCCCTCATAATCCAAAGTCAAAGTCCCCGGACAACAAAGCACCGAACGCATCCGCGGGACGATCCACTTCCTCGCCACCATCGGGAAACCCGGTCGGAACCTCCTCGGTATCAGGGGAAACCGGGATGGAATCCCAGAACCCTTGAATCCGCTCGTCGATCGGAGGGATAAGCGCCTCAGCATGGGCACGATCATTCATCCCACTCTTCATCAAGCTCACTTCCTCTTCAAACACATAGTTATCGGCTCGCATCCTCCAAAGACTTCCGACCGAACCGCGGCACTCGCGAAAGTCACCCACCGAGGTAAAGGCATTCTTGAGGTTCCCATACTCAACCTGGAATTGAGAGGCACGAGTCTTCATCACCTCGACGATTTCTCTTTTGCCTTTCCTCTCCACCTTACGAACAGCCCGCGCATGATCACGAGTAAGTTGTGCCTCTCTCTCCAACATCTTGCCTTGCACGCGAGCAAGATCCCGCTCCGCTTTCTCCGCTTTTAAGCGGTAGACCATGGCTTCTCTATGGCCCGCCTCAATGGCCGAGCCCAGCAAGCTCAGGCCCTGCAAAATCGATTGACATGTTATAAACATATATACATAGGACAATCACCAAAAAATTCTCAAAAAACTAACCCCATTGATGATGCGAGATCCCTCCGCAACGACTCTCGGCCTCGCCGATTCTTTCGTAGGAGGAGGAGCATCGAAACCCGGTGGCAGTCCAGCAAAGAAATCATCGAAATCTGGAATAGGGGCCTCGCTCGAACCACTCCCATCGCCGTAAGCAAGGTTCGGATCCCATCCTGGAAGCATAGAGTCATCCATCGAAAACTCTATGTCGCCAAGATCGACATCTTTTCCCTTCCAAGAGCTCGACTCCGGCACAGCTGTTGGAGCTTCGACGGGATTCTGGTCGTCAGGTTCGGAGTTGCTTCCCGTGTCTGTAGCCAAAGCAGGACCGGTTTGCACGAATCTTAGTGCCTTCCGAACCCTCTTCGGCGTAAAAGAAGTCCAGAAGAAGGGACCATTCCTGAGAAGATCCCTCACCGCAATGATGTCCTCAGGGAACGGAGCAAAAGGGTTGATGAAGGGACGATCATTCGGCAACCTCCGGAACAGTGGAATGCAACTCTCTTCGACGGATGCAGCGTCTATACGAACGAAGAAAAAGAACTTCTTCCACGAGTTGAAGTTTGAAATGAACTTCTTAACCACTGACATAAATTTCCGAGGGACCAACCTATGCTTATCCGTATCTGTGACAAGTTGAAGCCTCAAAAGCGCTTCATAATGATCGACGGAAAGGGAAAGGCCATGCTCGTAGCTTAGGATCAGGATCCCAATAAGATGCTGAATGGCAAGGGGAGTCAACTGACTTATCGCAACTTCGAAACGATCCAACACTCGGACGAGAATTTCGGGTATGGGGAACCATAGGCGACAACGCACTACGAACGCCTCATAGCAAGTAAAGTAACCCTCGGGGGGCTGTTAGCACATTCCCCGCGGCGGGGAACCCGGAACTCCACAGCATCCGGGATATGGTAGAACGATCGCATCATCGCGAGAAACTCGTCGGTACTCCTGCTTGCATCCTCTTTCTCGACTCCACGATGGGTCAGGACCGGGAACGACTTCTCCTTGGGAGGGGTCAACGAGCCATAATGAGCAATCCACCATGCCTCGTTCTCGGCAGGATGCACCGAGTGAGGCACAAACTCCATCTTCGGAACGATGAGCTCTTCATAAGGACTCGCGGACGAAGACCCTTTTTTCGCAATCTTTTTCTTGCTCGACATCTTTACACTTCTCTTGAGAGAATAGAGGAAAAGGGTGGAGAGAAAGATAGAAAGTTTTTCTTAAGAAAAGATCTTAGAGAAAGACAAGAAAGTGAAAAAATTATGGAACAAGTTACCTCCCTTCTTATAGGCATGAGGATTTACTATTCAAGCTCGGACTTTCGGATATTAATTCCATCCATCACGCCTAACTTGCCAAACATGCCAAACCGCACGCTAGGATCCTACGATGCATGATCCTAACGGGCTGGGGGGCTAACTGTTGGGGTCAAAAACGGTTACGACGGAATTACCACCCGAAAATCCTCGGAGATCGTATTTCCGAAAGATATAGTAAAAGGAAAGATGTAATTTTCGTAAAAAATAACCAATACGAAGTTTTTACGAAGAAGTATCCTTTGAGATTCAAACCGAACAAATCAAGCTCGATCACCATGCATACACGCCGTCCGGTCGCTATGCAGCAACCAAACCCGAGCCAAGCTCGGTCGCTATGTGGCGACCGAGCGTCCGTCTCGCTCGGTCGCTACGTAGCGACCGAGCGCTCATCCCGCTCGGTTGCTACGTAGCGACCGAGCTCGAGCCAAAGCTCGGTCTCTACGTAGCGACCGAGCGGACGTCCCGCTCGGTCGCTACATAGCGACCGAGCTCGAGCCAAAGCTCGGTCGCTACATAGCGACCGAGCGATCGTCCCTAGCGACCGAGCTCGAGCCAAAGCTCGGTCGCTACATAGCGACCGATCGATCGTCCCGCTCGGTCGCTACGTAGCGACCGAGCGATCGTCCCGCTCGGTCGCTACGTAGCGACCGAGCTCGAGCCAAAGCTCGGTCGCTACGTAGCGACCGAGCGCTTGTCCCACTCGGTCGCTACGTAGCGACCGGGCTCGAGCCAAAGTTAGGTCGCTGTGTAGCGATTGAACCTTTCCGAACATCGATACGACACCAATCCTTGCATTCTCGTCAAACCTTCGAATGCTATCTCCCGAAGACCGTAGCAAGCTCAGTCCATGTTTCCCGCTATTCTAATTCATCGATCAAACTTCGCGGATTAGAAACCGCGGAAAACTCGTAGTAAACGTGTCGAGTCGGAAGACGGCCCAAAGGGACCTAAAACACGACTCGAGGCCCATCCTACGATTTTCCTAACCAAAAGCCCGTAAACCACAGCATGGTTTGCGCTTGGCCCATAAGGAAGGATAAATGTCAAGTTTCCGCGGATAAATACGGAAGTTTTAAAGATAATTGTGAAGATCGGGAAAAATGGAAAATCTCCATTTTTATGCTTTGACGGCTTAAGGGCAGAAGAGTAAAAGCGTAAACCGACCTTGGAGCTAGTATATAAGGAGTCCTAGGCGAGGAGCATGAGGGAGATACAAAAAGACAAAAGACAAAAAAGATACAAAAAAGGTTTTTGATTGATTTCGGCTTGAACCTTGTTAAAGGCTGCCTACGTACCCCATTCGAGGATCAAGCCGAACGTAGTTCCATTGATAGAGCTGGACAAGAGATCGAACTGCCTGGGCGAGTTCGTCTAGTAATTGAGTGCCAGTCATAGAAACCGAACTTGTCGAGAATAAAGCCTAAAGTTTCTAAGTGCAGAGAATTCCGAGTCTAAAAAGTTTTCTCCCTCATGCTCCTCGCCTAGGACTCCTTATATACTAGCTCCAAGGTCGGTTTACGCTTTTACTCTTCTGCCCTTAAGCCGTCATAGCATAAAAATGGAGATATTCCATTTTTCCCGATTTTCACAATTATCTTCAAAACTTCCGTATTTATCCGCAGAAACTTTATATTTATCCTTCTTTGTGGACCAAGCGTAAACCGTGCTGTGGTTTACGGGCTTTTGGTTAAGAAATCACAGGATGGGCCTCGAGTCGTGTTTTAGGTCCCTTTGGGCCGTCTTCGGACTCGAAGCATTTACTACGATTTCTTTCGACAAAGAAAGAACTTTCCGCGGTTTCTAATCCGCGAAGTTTGATCGATGATTTAGAATAGCGGAAAACATAGACTTAGCTCGCTACGGTCTTCGGGAGATAACATTCGAAGGTTTGACGAGAATGCATGTACTGGTGTCGTACCGATGTTCGGAAGAGCTCGGTCACTACGCAGCGACCAAACTTTGGGTCGAGCCCGGTCGCTACGTAGCGACTGAGCTTGGCTCGGGCTCGGTCGCTACGTAGCGACCGAGCGAGACGGACGCTCGGTCGCTATGTAGCGACTGAGCTTGGCTTGGGCTCGTTCGCTGTGTAGCGACCGAGCGAGACGGACGCTCGGTCGCTACGTAGCGACCGAACTTGGCTTGGGCTTGGTCGCTACGTAGCGATTCGAGCATCTCTCCTGATTCGTATCGATTTAAAGTCTGCGATAGGTTCTCGGCTTATACGACTTGTTTGATACGAATCGAGCATCTCTCCGGAGACCGGAAGTGCTGGACCAAAATTTTGGATTTCTTTTATATCGTTATTATCCTTGTGTCGGATGTAAGAGAGTCATCTTCGTGAGATGGCTATGTCTGTTTAGGACGTTGAGAGTTTGTTGTGATCAGCAACAAACTTAATGGTAAAAAATACCGTTTCGAGTCTTCATGAAGAATATTTTTTGAGAAGATGATAGTGCGTATGACTGTTTGGTCTTCCATGAAGGTGTTTTTATCGAGGAAGGAAATTTCGTCGAAGAACTAATCTTCAGGCGTCTGCGACGTCTCGCGATGCTGAAGATTTGTTATTTTTTCGTATGCCACGTTTCGTGCTTGAAATGTTCGCGGGCTTGAAGATATTTTGCAATGTTGCAAGGGTTTAGTCTTAGCCATGCGTTTGAAAAACATTCTAGTTTGACTACGAATGTTCGCAGCCAAAATTGTTGTTCATGTTTGGATGCTAATAGTTTTATTTGCGATCGAGGAATTATGACTGAGGTGTCGTGTAAATTTGTCCATGGGAACAAGCGTTTTCCTTCATAGTGCTTTGTGAAGTGTTGGCCTTCCGAGATGTATTTCGTACATTTTTTAGGATGTTTCGTATAGCTCTAGAAGCTTTGTTACGAATTTTTCCTTACATGCCGCGTATTATGGTTAAAACGTTGCGGGCTTAAAGTGAATTGTGGAGCGTATTGAACTTGGTCAATTTTTGAAAAGTTTAGATTTTCCGTTAACCGTTTGGTTGTCAGGACTTAGTTTTGTTACGAAAAATTTATCATATGATTTGCGACTGTGGGCTATACGATAATTTATCATATCATATAACCGATTTTACAAAGGTCGTAAATCAGTGATATGTATATATATGTCAAAGTAGCATTGTTTCTGCGGGTTTTACGAGAAACGTTCCCGCTGTGATTTTGATCTTAGGTGAAAGTTGCTTGGAGTTACTCATGGAGTATTACCGAAGTTTATTTAAATACGATCTAGTCGCGGAATGTTTTTCATAGGTGTTTCGAGAGGATTCTCATGAGACATTTGTTTCTTGAACGAATTGGTCAACCAGAGGTGGATCTAGCTAACCATCGGGAGGAAAGTGCTCCTTTTAATGTGCACGATGCTACATATATTCTCGAATTTTCTTCGTCGCAAATGTTTTCGATGCTTTTCCGTGACTTACTTGGTACAATGGAAACTGAAAGAAATGCTTTGGTGATTGAAGATTTCTCATAGAAATTTTTAAAACGAAACTGGCTTTCTGAAGCCGGAAAAGGCTTCAATACTTTGGCTAATCATCGAGTTTCAGTTTGATATTGGTACAAGTTTTCTGTACGCATGATTGCGACAAGAAATGATGTATAGTTTTTGAGATTATGTTCATGATCGTCTGGATATGTTGCTAGCGTTTAGACGAATATTAAGATTGTCGTTTACCTATTCTTGACGATTTGCAGAAGTTTTTTGAAGTTTGGGAGTATACGAGTATAGTATACGTACCTACTCCCCCTTTTTTTTTTACGAAAGAAAACGATTGAACCGATACTTTGAAGGGTTGTGTACGTTTCCTCTTCTGATGTTTGGAATGATCGATATTTTGGGACGATTTATAGACGAAGCTTGGACTGTGATTTGGTTGTTTCCACGTTGACGACTTGGGATATGTCGGTTCCGAGAAAATTGCCAAAAACGAATCGGTTTTAAGACGACGTTCATGTCTCTAAATTTTTATCTCTTTAGGAAGCAAGCTTGATATGCGTGGTGATCGTTTCTCGACTTTCGGAGAGTTTAGATCGGTTTGCAAGATCTGGATGAACAATTATGGAACAATATATCGAGACAGGAAAAATCGCTTAAAACTTAGTTCGCTAGACTATCCGCCTAGGTTTTACGTTCCCTAAAGTTCTATGGCAGCCTCAAAGTAATTTCCTACAAAAATTCCAAGTCTGATTTCAAAAATTTCAAGTCGGAAATACCTTAGTTCTCTCGAAGATGCAGTTTTGTCCCTTCTCAGTTTTGCGTGCTCATTTCCGTTTCCAATTCTCGTGTATGTTCGCCATTTCCGATATTGGAGTTTATCCTTTGAAACTTGACATTTATCTTCCGAACTTGACTGTTATCTTCTCCTTAGATAAGGCATCGATTTTTGTAAAAAGGTTCAACGTAATCGTATAGTTAAGGCGGCTAAGGTGTTAAGTTAACCGTTGCCGTTTTATACGATTAATCTGAATCCATGCGAGAAAACAGGTCTTTGCGGGTTTTTTTTATATCATAAAGTCTCAACGGTAACTTCAATCGAGGCGAAAAAAGAGACGTTTCGATCGAGATTCGAAAGTGAACGCAAAGATGGAGGTAGGGCGAGCAGGAACATGCCAAGGAGTTTAAGATGAGTTTTACTTGTTTTTGTCATAAAATCTCGACGGAAACTCCGATTGAGACGAAACGAAAAGTGTTTCGATCGGGATTCAAAAGAGAACACCAAGGAGCAGCTTTTTGAAGCCTGAAAGGTCGCAATGTAGGGAGCTGGGGGTCTGACAGGTCGCTACGTAGCGAGTGGAAGCAAGCCAGGAAGAGTCCTACTTGTTTTCGTCGTAAAATCTCAACGGAAACTCCGATTTAGACGAAACGAAAAGCATTTCGATGAGTATTCAAAAGAGAAACCAAAGGAGGCCCTTTCTGAGGCCTTACAGGTCGCTACGTAGCGACTGATGGTATGACAGGTCGCTACGTAGCGAGTGGAAGCAAGCCAAGAAGAGTCATACTTGTTTTCGTCGTAAAATCTCAACGGAAATTCTGATTGAGACGAAACGAAAAGCATTTCGATGAGGATTCAAAAGATAACCCAAAGGAGGACCTTTCTGAGGCCTTACAGGTCGCTATGTAGCGACTGACGGTCTGACAGGTCGCTACGTAGCGAGTGGAAGCAAGCCAAGAAGAGTCCTACTTGTTTTCGTTGTAAAATCTCAACGGAAACTCCGATTGAGACGAAACGAAAAGCATGGCAATGAGGATTCACAAGAGAACCCAAAGGAGGACCTTTCTGAGGCCTTACAGGTAGCTACGTAGCGACTGACGGCCTGACAGGTCTCTACGTAACGAGTGGAAGCAAGCCAAGAAGAGTCCTACTTGTTTTCGTCGTAAAATCTAAACGGAAATTCCGATTGAGACGAAACGAAAAGCGTGGCGATGAGGATTCACAAGAGAATCCAAAGGACGACCTTTCTGAGGCCTTACCGGTCGCTACGTAGCGAGTGGAGAGTTGGCTTGAGCTCGGTCGCTACGTAGCGACCGAGCAGCGTGTGCGTGCTCGGTCGCTACGTAGTGACTGAGCAGTGTGCGTGCTCGGTAGCTACGTAGCGACCGAGCAGTGTGTGTGCTCGGTCGCTACGTAGCGACCGAGCAGCGTGTGCGTGCTCGGTCGCTACGTAGCGACCGAGTAACCTGTGCGTGCTCAGTCGCTATGTAGCGACCAGGCTAGGTAATTGTTTTGTTGTGTTTCCTTTTTCCGCGATTAACCTAGAGGTTTTTCAGCGGTTTTTGGGAGAACAAGTTTTATCCTTCCGAAATGTCAACGGAAAATGTGTTTTGGTAAAACCCTTACGCATCGAGATTTCTTTTGTTCGGTAAGGAGCCAAACTTACGGGGTTTGATAAGATTTATTGTTTCCCTTTACGTTTAGAAAGAGAAATCGCGAGCTTGTTTTAGTGCTCTTTCTGTGGCGGAAGGTCGCAGCAAGGCTTTTAATTTTGTTGAACACTACGGCGTTTGCGTAAGCGTTGGCCATTGGAGCAGTCAGTGCTGCGAGTTTGTCTTTCATATATCCAGACATAGTTTCGATCAAGCGTTTTGTGGCCATGAGTAAGAGTAATCCGTAACCCCCCCTCCTTCTAGCGCCAAACTGTGGGAACCGAAATTCGCACTGTCGATTTACGTTTCAATTAGGAAACTAAGAAAACCCTAATTTCCCAGAGGTCCCGTATCTCTGCGAGAGCCATCGACAAGTGACCAAATATATGTGGAAATCGTGAAAAGATAACAAACGAGTTTGGAGAAAACAGTAGATCTTATTTCGAATCTGCGTAAGAGCGTTCCGATCATTACAAGAGATCATAAAAGCTTTGGCCGCAAAGGCTGTCAGCGAGTTACCTAGTTCTAGCGGCCTAAAAGCTCAAACCTAGTTAAGTCGCAGCTCGATAACAAAAGACAAAAAAGATACAAAAAAGGTTTTTGATTGATTTCGGACTGAACCTTGTTAAAGGCTGCCTACGTACCCTTTTCGAGGATCAAGCCGAACGTAGTTCCATTGATAGAGCTGGACAAGAGATCGAACTGCCTGGGCGAGTTCGTCTAGTAATTGAGTGCCAGTCATAGAAACCGAACTTGTCGAGAATAAAGCCTAAAGTTTCTAAGTGTAGAGAATTCCGAGTCTAAAAAGTTCTCTCCCTCATGCTCCTCGCCTAGGACTCCTTATATACTAGCTCCAAGGTCGGTTTACGCTTTTACTCTTCTGCCCTTAAGCCGTCATAGCATAAAAATGGAGATATTCCATTTTTCCCGATTTTCACAATTATCTTCAAAACTTCCGTATTTATCCGCGGAAACTTGATATTTATCCTTCCTTGTGGACCAAGCGTAAACCGTGCTGTGGTTTACGGGCTATTGGTTAAGAAATCGCAGGATGGGCCTCGAGTCGTGTTTTAGGTCCCTTTGGGCCGTCTTCCGACTCGAAGCGTTTACTACGATTTCTTTCGATAAAGAAAGAACTTTCCGCGGTTTCTAATCCGCGAAGTTTGATTGATGATTTAGAATAGCGGAAAACATAGACTGAGCTCGTTACGGTCTTCGGGAGATAACATTCAAAGGTTTGACGAGAATGCATGTACTGGTGTCGTACCGATGTTCGGAAGAGCTCGGTCACTACGCAGCAACCAAACTTTGGCTCGAGCCCGGTCGTACGTAGCGACCGAGCGAGACGGACGCTCGGTCGCTACGTAGCGACCGAGCTTGACTCGGGCTCGGTCGCTATGTAGCGACCGAGCGAGACGGACGCTCGGTCGCTACGTAGCGACCGAGCTTGGCTCGAGCTCGGTCGCTACGTAGCGACCAAGCGGGACGGACGCTCGGTCGCTACGTAGCGACCGAGCTGTGTGCGTGCTTGGTCGCCGCGTATCGATCGAGCTTGGCTTGTCTACGGTCTGATTTCCATACTCGAGCTTGTCCGCGGCCGATTTGGATACATGTCCGTTGCCTTCGGACAATCGGTATTTAGTGGTTCGATTGAGATTTGGACGATATTTTACTGCAAGGCTCTTCGTAAAGATATCTTTACGAAGATTACTTTTCGTAAAAACGTTTATGCTGATTTTTACGGACTTTTAAACATTGATTCTGTCATGACCGATTTTGACCCCAACACTTTTATCTTTTACATTACTCAAAAGTGATATGGTATCAGAACCAGGTTGATTTCAATCTGAGTTCTTGGTGTTTTTCTCTTGAAGATTCAAACTTGAAACTTTGAGAGATCAAGTGAGAGTGGTGTGAGTGTTCTTGGAAGAAGCTGCATCCCGGGAGCTACATCTTCATTCCGAAAGTCTTATATGATTCTTTGAGGGTTCTTTGAAGAGTACATACAAGGCACAGAACGCTTTGAGCTGGTGTTGTAGTTCTGAGTCTCAAGATCAAGTCTTTTACAAGTTATTGAAGTGAAACTGTTGAAGATGGAGAGTGGTTCCAAGATGAAGGTTGTTGTGACTTTCAAGGGAAGTAACTACCTAGTATGGTCTAGGATGGTGAAGACTGCTGTGGGAAGTAAGGGTTTATGGAAGCACATCACATCTGGTGAGGCTCCAAAGCTCATTACTCAAGGAGGAGACAAGGAGAGTGTCTCAGAAGCTGAAGCTGAGAAGTGGCAACAAGAGGACATGATGGTGATGTCTGCTCTTCATAGCTCGTTGGAGCCAGCCATTCTTGATTCTTACAGCTACTGTGAGACATCCAAGGAGCTGTGGGAAACATTGAAGAAGGTGTATGGAAATACCTCTAACCTCAGCCGGGTCTTTGAAGTGAAGAAAGCTTTAAACGATCTAACTCAGGAGGACATGGAGTTCACTAAGCATTTGGGGAGGTTCCGGACACTCTGGTCAGAGCTGGAGATGCTGAGGCCTAGTACAACTGATCCGGAGCTGCTAAATGAAAGGAGAGAGCAAGACAAGGTTTTTGGGTTGTTGCTTACATTGAATCCAAGCTACAGTGGGTTGATTCAGCAGTTGAGGGCTGAGAAACTTCCTGACTTGGAAGATGCGTGTGCTCAGATACAAAAGGAGCAAGGCTCCATTGGCTTGTTCGGTGGCAAAGGAGACTTGTCTCTAGCCAATGATGCGCAAACTGATCATGAGGAGATTCCACAAGCCAATAAAGCAGCACATGGCAAGTATGAGGATAGGAAGTTCAATGGAAATTGTGATCATTGCAAGAAGCATGGACACAAGAAGATCCAGTGCTGGATACTACATCCTCATCTGAAGCCGGCGAAGTTCATGAAGGAAAGGGAGGCAAGAGCTCATGCATCTGAGGGAACAAGTGGAGCCGGGTCGTCTAACCGTGGAGCTGAAGGAGAGGGGCGTAAGGGTGATGGCAAGGCACTGGTGACATACTCAGGAGCTCCTAACATCCGTGGCAATGATCATGACTTCATCAGGAGATCCGAGATGGATGCTCTCATCAAAATGCTCAAGGAGAATGGTAACACTCATGGGTACTCCTTTGGTGCATCCATGATAGCTAAAACTATAGAAACATCTCCTTGTGTTGCTGATATTGCTAGGATGGATAGAATTAAAAGTAATGAACATGTTAGAAATGAGTACACCTTTGCTAGAAATGCTAGGATGAATCATGAGCTAAATGCATTTAGATCACCGTTAAACCTTTGTCATAATGCTAGAAATATAACTAAGCCATTAATTGTTGATTCTGGTGCATCTCATCACATGATTAGTGATACAAAATCTTATTAAGGATATAGAACCAACTAATGGACATGTTATGATTGCAAATGGGGACAAGATACCTATTAGAGGAATAGGAAACTTGAAATTGTTTGATAAAAACACTAGAGCTTTCTACATGCCTGAATTTACATCTAACTTGCTGTCTGTTAAGAAATGCACAACTGATTTGAATTGCAATGTTATATTCAGTCCTAATGATGTAAAGTTTCAGGATATTGAGAGTAGCCACTTGATTGAAAAAGGAATCACTAAAGGAGAGTTGTATTTGCTTGAAGAACTTGATCATGTTTCCAATTACAATTGCTCATTTACTACTGCTTCTAGTTTGAATAAAAATGCTTCGTGGCATGCTAGCTTAGGACATCCTCATTGTAGAGCTTTGAACTTGATGTTACCAGGTGTTTTATTTGAGAATAAGGATTGTGAAGCTTGCATTTTAGGCAACAGTGTAAAACTGTGTTTCCAAACTCTACTAGTGTTTATGATAAGTGTTTTGATCTTATTCATTCTGATGTTTGGACTGCACCTTTCATATCTAGAGACAATCATAAATACTTTGTCACATTCATTGATGAAAAATCCAAATACACCTGGTTAACTTTAATCCCATCAAAAGCTAGAGTGATAGATGCATTTAAGAACTTTCAAGCTTATGTGACTAACCATTATCATGCCAAGATTAAAATTTTGAGATCAGATAATGGAGGGGAGTACACAAGCTATGCATTCAAGAGCCATCTAAATCATCATGGGATCTTGCATCAAACAAGCTGTCCTTATACTCCACAACAGAATGGGGTAGCTGAGAGGAAGAACAGACACTTGATGGAGGTTGCTAGATCACTGATGTTCAAAGCAAACGTCCCAAAGAGGTTTTGGAGTGATGCTGTGGTCACTGCTTGTTACTTGATAATTAGAATTCCCACAAAGGTGTTGAAGGATCAAGCACCATTTGAAGTTCTGAACAAGTGCAAGCCATCAGTTGATTACTTGAGAGTATTTGGATGTTTATGCTTTGTGTCGGTACCAGGAGAGTTGAGAAACAAGCTAGAAGCAAGAAGCACTAAGGCTATGTTCATTGGCTACTCAACAGCACAAAAGGGATACAAGTGCTATGATCCAGAAACTAGAAGAGTCCTAATCTCTAGATATGTGAAGTTCATAGAACAAAAGGATACTATGAAGAAAAGAATCAAGAGGAACTAAAGGATTTAACATCAGATAAGGCTGGAGCCTTAAGACTGATTTTGGAAGGTCTAGGTATCAAGATGAACCAGGATCCAAATGTGGGGAGTAGGAACCAATATGAGAGTTCCCCGGCCCCTGTTGAAGCTAATCAGTCACCTCACATTGATCGTGAGGGGGGAAGGGAATCTGAAACTCAAGAAGATGGGCAGGATGGAGCCGGCTTGAGTGAAGAAGAAGAAGAGAGTGTTTCAGGCTTGCACAATCAAGGTGATCAAAGCCAAGGAGAAGTAGAAGCTCAGGCTGAAGCACTAGAACCGAGTGTCCAAGAGGAGCAGGTTAAGAACCAACCAGTATTAAGGAGAAGCACAAGGCTGAGAAAGGATCCTTCTAGTTGGGTAAACACGCGAGTGTACTACAATGCCCAAGCTGTGGAGCATCCTTCTCAGGCTGTGTGTTCCTTTGCTCAATCGCCTGAAGAACATTGTGCTTTTATGGTAAACTTGGATGAGAATAAAGACTTGGGAGAAATGAAATACTTTGTTGGAATTGAGATATGTAGTGTCACGCCCCCAATCCTGAGTAAGGATTGTTGGGACAGCCATGGGTCGAGGAAACGTACAAGCCAGTCTTAAGACATCAAGGCAAGCGTTCCATGGTAGAGAAAGAAGGTTAAGTAAATAAGGAAACTTAGACTTAACCTTATACAAGCTAAGAGACAGCTAGGACGAAAAAGACGGTAACTGGACGAAGTGGACGAGTAGCTCGACCAGCTCACTGAAGCTAGGTTTAGTTCACTCCAGCTCAGTCCCTACTAAGTCAGTTACACTAGCTGGACTACTAGCTCACCCAGCTGAGGCAGCTGAGAGTCAGCTCACCTCAGCTAGACGGACTGTTCGGGCTTTAGGCCGATGGTCCAGGTCCGGGTCAGTGGCGGGCTGTGAGGTCCGGCCATGAGGCCATGGGCTGTTGGGTCTTTGGGCAAGGCCGTGGGCTAAGTCCATGAGGCTTGGGGCGTGGGTTGGGCTTGTGACCGACCCCAAACCCAATCAGAAAGGGCGAAGGGATGCAAGTGGCCGAAAGGGGACAACTCTTGGCCGATGGTGCCCATTCGCTAGCAAGTCGTGCCTGTTCGTGGGGCAAGACTTACCCCCTCGTTTTCTATAAATATGGGGGTTATCCTGTCGATTTTATTATCCAATTCCAGAGTAAAATACTCAGAGAAAAACGTAGAGAGAAAGAGAGAGTTCCGGCCAAGAGAAAGGCCGAGTGTGGAGGTGTTGTGTTCCAGCGACTCTGATCGTTTGAGAACTAACTCCGGTCAAGAATGGGAGATCAAAACAAGGAGAAGAGCATGGAGAACCCAGACGTGGTTCACAAGGTATGTGATGGGCCGTGGCTCCATCAGACCGAACGGACGGTCCATGCGACCGCACCGCGGCTCTGCTCGGTTCTTAAGTCCCATCTGGCTCTCCTTATCTGTTTCAATTTGTTTCTCTTCTCTTCTCTCCGCTTAAACACGAAAGGTTGTGTTGGTTGAGTCCAAGGGACACGTCCCTAGGCTTTGGCTGACCATAATCAAACCGCTAGCCTAGACACGGTTTGGTTAGTCGGATGATCCGATCACACCAAGACTGGGCGGTTAGGACGAATGGTTGGAAATGACCCAAAGGGCACGAGTTGTCAAGGGTCATGAGTGTCAATAGGTTGTGAGTTGCCAAAGGGTGTCAGTGACCAAAAGGTACGAGATACCAAAGGTTACGAACATCAAAAGGTACGAGGACCAAGAGGCACGAATGGCCAAAGGGTGCATGTTCCAAACGGTGTCTTTCGGGACAGGTTAGGACCGATCCTTATGGATCAGCCTATGGCTTGTCTAGTTCAGACAAGGTCACGGTTTGTCTAAGCCAAGGTAGAGTTGCAAGGTCTGACCGGTTGCTAAGGCTTCCGAATTAGGCTTGAGGCTTACTCGGCCGATTGGATCCAGGCCTAAGGCCGGATCAGGTAAGGAAGTCCGTTGGGCCATTGAGCCCGACTTCATTAGCCGGTCGCACCTAGATTCTATCAGGTTAGACGGATTGGTCTTTGGGGACGATCCGGATCTGTTCGTGTGTTCTGTTTACCTATTCTGGACTATCTATCTGATTCTAAGTCAAGGGGTGGTTGGTTGAATGACTTAGGATACGGTAGATAGGTTCATACTTTTTATGATTATGTTGACTGAGGTTTATTTAAGTTCTAGGAACAAAGCCAAGCATTGTAGAATCAATCCGTTCTATTCTCGGTTATGATTAATGCTTATCTGGTTGTGGTTTCAGGAACTAAGGATGGTTCTGGTCAAGCCAAGGAGCCGTGAAGGCTCGGTCAGTGAGAGGCTGTGTAACGTGTGGTTAGATGATGCTAGGGATGAACTAGTGATTGTCTATGAGACTGTTAAGAAGTTGTGTATTGATTCTCATGTTTCTAAGTAATACAAGTTAACACATTATTATTCCGCTGTGCAATCTGTTCCTTTGTTTGTGAACCTCATATTTGAATATGACTTAGTAAATAAAAGACTTAAAATGGATCAAACAAGAAAAGAAATTAATAAGTAAGCCTGCGGACTCCATCAGGTCGAGAGGCCAGGGTTCGGGTCTTTCAAGTTGGTATCAGAGCCTGCTTGATTCTAGGATAGTTGGGTTATGTAGTCCACACACACACACACGAAGCCAACTGATTAGGTCTCACGGTGAGGTTTGATTGCTTAGTCTAGGGATTGTTTTGTTCTGTTTATGGTTAGTATGTTTCGTACTAACATTGTCTGAATCCTTAGGCTGGAAAAAAGCAAATCGGGAAAGTCCCGAAGGAGTAAGAAAACGGCCGGTCAGTCTAGTCAAGTGGCCATGGACGGAACCAATCTTTCCGGATTGCAAACCGATCCGGCCGCGGCTGACACTAGAGATGTGTTGCCAACTGATCAGGCTAACCTTACGGGGACGCAACGGGATGGTCAGGAACATCAGGAGAGTGATGAGGAAGTGGAATCCTCAAACGCTAACCGTGATGGTGACCAGAAAGAGAGAGTATTCCAGTATCAATACAGGGAAAGGTATTCCATGTGGATTTGGTCTGTGTCCACCTAAAGAATCACGAAGTAATCCTAGGTATGGACTGGTTGGGAAAGTATCGGGCCACTCTCGATTGCCATAAAGGTCGTGTGCAATTGGAGACTGGGCTTCATCCGATCCAGTACCAATGTCTGTGTCCGGCTCAAGAGAAAGTAGTGGTTTCAGCAGTTCGAGCGATTCGGATGTTGGAACAGGGTTGTCAGTCATTTTTGGCTACAATTACAACTACAGAGCCAGGCAGTTCTGTCTGTCTGAAAGACCTTTCAGAGGATTCATTGGTGTCGAAGTTCCCAGATGTGTTCCAGGTACCACAGGGTGTCCCCCCTGATAGGTGGGATCCATTTACGATTGAATTAGAGCCAGGGACAGCTCCGCTGTCCAAAAGTCCGTACCGGATGGCTCCGGCCGAGATGGCCGAGCTAAAGAAGCAATTGGAAGAATTGCTTGACAAGGGGTTCATACGGCCAAGTAGGTCCCCTTGGGGTGCACCAGTCCTCTTTGTGAAAAAGAAGGATGGTAGAATGCGTCTGTGCATCGACTATCGAGGGTTGAACAAGGTCACTGTGAAGAACAAGTACCCGTTGCCCAGGATAGATGAGCTGTTGGATCAACTCAAAGGAGCCAAGTGGTTTTCCAAGATTGATTTGGCTTCAGGGTATCATCAGATCCCATATAGATCCAAATGATATTAGGAAGACGGCATTTAGGACCAGGTATGGTCATTACGAGTTCGTAGTGATGCCGTTCGGTCTGACCAATGCACCTGCCGCTTTCATGAAAATGATGAACAGCGTGTTCCGGGATTTCTTGGATGAATTTGTGATCATCTTCATTGATGATATCCTAATTTATTCCAAGGATGAGGAATCTCATAGGAAACACTTGAGAGCCGTGCTGGAACGATTACGAGAACACAAACTCTATGCTAAACTCAGTAAAAGCAGTTTTTGGCAGAAGAGTATTGGGTTCCTCGGCCATATTGTTTCCGACCAGGGCATCTCGGTGGATCTAGAGAAGATCAGGGCAATCAAGGATTGGCCCCGACCACGCAGTGCCACAGAAGTCAGAAGCTTCTTAGGGCTGGCAGGCTACTATAGAAATTTTGTGAAAGGATTCGCAAGCTTGGCTCAGCCTATGACGCGGTTGACTGGGAAGGACGTTAAGTTCACATGGGCTGAAGAGTGTGAGGGATGTTTCTCCGCACTTAAGGACATGCTGACTAGCGCACCCGTCCTGGTGATTCCGGAAGCCGATCAACCATATGTGGTCTATACGGACGCGTCCTTCACTGGACTAGGTTGCGTATTGACCCAGCATGGGAAGGTCATTGCCTATGCGTCCAGGCAGTTGAGAAAACATGAGGGAAACTACCCCACCCATGATCTCGAAATGGCTGCGGTAGTATTTGCCTTAAAGATTTGGCGATCATACTTGTATGGCGCCAAAGTTCAGATACTTACGGACCATAAGAGTCTTAAGTATATATTCACCCATCCTGAGTTAAACTTAAGGCAGAGGAGGTGGATGGAATTCGTAGCTGACTACGATTTGGACATCACCTATTACCCGGGAAAGGCTAATCTGGTAGCAGACGCTTTGAGCCGGAAGAGGGCTGATGTATTGGCTGAACGGGAGGTGGAGGACCTGGACGGTATGGTCCGTGCTCTGCGGCTGAACGTGCTGACTGAGGGAACCGAAGCTTTGGGGTTGGAGGCGGTTAACCAAGCCGACCTGCTTACTCGAATCCGGTTGGCTCAAGGTCAGGGCGAGAACCTGAATAAGGTTGCTCAGAATGATAGGACGGAGTACCAGACTGCAAAGGATGGTACCATCCTAGTAAACGGTCGGATCAGTGTTCCTAATGATAGAAGTCTAAAGGAAGAGATTATGAGGTAGGCTCATAAGTCCAGATTCTCGGTTCATCCTGGTGCAACCAAGATGTACCTGAACCTTAAGAAATTATATCATTGGATTCGTATGAAGGCAGATGTCGCGGAGTGGGTGGCCAAGTGTTCCACTTGCCAACTCATCAAAGCAGAACATCAAGTGCCTAGTGGGTTATTGCAAAGCTTGCCTACTCCGGAATGGAAATGGGATCATATCACAATGGACTTTGTGACCGGGTTCCCTACCACGAGGAGTAAGAAAGATGCGGTCTTGGTTGTGGTTGATCGCCTAACCAAATCAGCACACTTTCTGGCTATCAAGAAGTCAGATGGGGTCGACCAGATTGTACGTATGTACATTGATGAGATCGTCCGACTACATGGTGTGCCGACAAGCATAGTTTCAGATAGGGATTCAAGGTTTACATCTTACTTCTGGAAAGCTTTCCAAAAAGATTTAGGAACAAGAGTGAACATGAGTACAGCCTATCACCCACAGACTGACGGACAGTCAGAACGTACGATCCAGACGTTGGAAGATATGTTGCGAGCATGTGTTTTAGACTGGGGAGATTCCTGGGAAAAACATCTACCTCTGGTAGAATTTGCTTACAACAATAGTTTCCATAGTAGTATTGGCATGTCGCCATACGAAGCTCTGTATGGGCGTCCATGCAGGACACCCTTGTGCTGGACCCAAGTTGGGGAACGCAGCATGATTGGTCCGGAGATTGTGGAAGAGACAACTGAAAAGATCAAGTTCTTGGTGGACAAGATGAGACAGGCACAAGATCGCCAAAAGAAATATGCAGATCGAAGAACGAAAGATCTCGAGTTTCAAGTAGGTAACTTGGTGTATCTCAAAATGATTACCTTCAAAGGATGAGTCTGAATTTCCGGGAGACGGAAGTTAGATCCGAGATACTTGGGGCCGTTTAAGATCATTGAAAGAGTTGGTATGGTGGCCTACAAGTTGGACTTGCCGGCCAAGATGGATGCATTTTATAATGTGTTCCACATCTCCCAACTCTGAAAATGCCTGACGGACCAAGACATCGCTCTTCCTGCCATTCCAGACGATCTTGGAATGAACCTAACCTTGGAAACGAGGCCAGTTCGAATCATAGATAGGATGGAAAAAGCAACAAGGAAGAAGACGGTCCAGATGGTCAAGGTCGTCTGGGACTGTAATGGTCAGGATATAATCACTTGGGAAACCGAAGCTAGAATGAAAGCAGAGTACCCAGAGTGGTTGGATCAGTTTGTTTTTGAGGAAGCATTCGATTCGGATTCGAGGACGAATCCATCCCAAGAGGGAAAGACTTGTCACGCCCCCAATCCTAAGTAAGGATTGTTGGGACGACCATGGGTCGAGGAAACGTACAAGCCAGTCTTAAGACATCAAGGCAAGTGTTCCATGGTCGAGAAAGAAGGTTAAGGACATAAGGAAACTTAGACTTAACCTTATACAAGCTAAGAGACAGCTAGGACGAGTAAGACGGTAATTGGACGAAGTGGACAAGTAGCTCGACCAGCTAAATGAAGCTAGGTTTAGTTCACTTCAGCTCAGTCCCTACTAAGTCAGCTCCACTATCTGGACTACTAGCTCACCCAGCTGAGGCAGATGAGAGTCAGCTCACCTCAGCTAGTCGGACTGTTCGGGCTTTAGGCCGATGGTCCGGGTCCGGGTCAGTGGCGGGCTGTGAGGTCCAGACATGAGGCCATGGGCGGTTGGGTCTTTGAGAGTATTTGGATGTTTATGCTTTGTATTGGTACCAGGAGAGTTGAGAAACAAGCTAGAAGCAAGAAGCACTAAGGCTATGTTCATTGGCTACTCAACAGCATAAAAGGGATACAAGTGCTATGATCCAGAAACTAGAAGAGTCCTAATCTCTAGAGATGTGAAGTTCATAGAACAAGAGGATACTATGAAGAAAAGAATCAAGAGGAACTAAAGGATTTAACATCAGATAAGGCTGGAGCCTTAAGACTGATTTTGGAAGGTCTAGGTATCAAGATGAACCAGGATCCAAATGTGGGGAGTAGGAACCAATATGAGAGTTCCCCGGCCCCTGTTGAAGCTAATCAGTCACCTCACCTTGATCGTGAGGGGGGAAGGGAATCGGAAACTCAAGAAGATGGGCAGGATGGAGCCGGCTTGAGTGAAGAAGAAGAAGAGAGTGTTTCAGGCTTGCACAATCAAGGTGATCAAAGCCAAGGAGAAGTAGAAGCTCAGGCTGAAGCACCAGAACCGAGTGTCCAAGAGGAGCAGGTTCAGAACCAACCAGTATTGAGGAGAAGCACAAGGCTGAGAAAGGATTCTTCTAGTTGGGTAAACACGCGATTGTACTACAATGCCCAAGCTGTGGAGCATCCTTCTCATGCTGTGTGTTCCTTTGCTCAATACCCTCAAGATAATTGTGCTTTTATGGTAAACTTGGATGAGAACTACATCCCAAGAAGCTATGAAGAGGCAATGATGGATAAAGAATGGAAGGAATCAGTTGGAGCTGAGGCAGGAGCTATGATCAAGAATGATACATGGTATGAGAGTGAGTTACCCATAGGGAAGAAGGCTGTGACTAGTAGATGGATCTTCACAATCAAGTATAAGGCTGATGGAAAGGTTGAGAGGAAGAAGTCAAGACTGGTTGCAAGAGGCTTCACTCTACAACTTATGGAGAAGATTACATAGAGACCTTTGCACCAGTAGCTAAACTACACACAATCCGGATTGTATTAAGCTTAGCTGTGAACCTTGGATGGGGCTTATTGCAAATGGATGTGAAGAATTCCTTTCTACAAGGAGAACTTGAGGATGAAGTGTATATGCATCCACCTCCGGGCTTGGAACACTTAGTGAAGAGAGGGAATGTGTTGAGACTGGAGAGAGCTATCTATGGGCTGAAGCAATCACCAAGAGCTTGATACAACAAGCTGAGCACTACACTGAATGGCCAAGGCTTCAAGAAGTCTGAGCTGGATCACACTCTCTTCACTCTCACTACTCCCTCAGGTATGATTGCACTCCTTGTGTATGTTGATGATATGATTATCACAGGAAGTGATAAGGAAGGTTTCATAGCAACCAAGGAGTTCCTTAAATCCATGTTTGAGAATAAAAACTTGGGAGAAATGAAATACTTTCTTGGAATTGAGATATGTAGATCCAAGGAAGGTTTGTTCATGTCCCAAAGGAAGTATACACTTGATATTTTGAAAGGTGCAGGTGCTTATTGAGGCAAGACATCAAGGATGCCTATGGAGGATGGCTACAAAGTCCCACGAGAGGGGGAGATTGAAGACAGCAAACCTTATCAGGATCCTAAACTCTATAGAAATCTAGTTGGCAAATTGATTTATCTTACCATAACTAGGCCTGACATTTGTTTTGCTGTTAATCAGGTGAGTCAACACATGCAAGTGCCTAAGGAGCATCATTGGCGCATGGTGGAGAGGATCTTGATGTATCTCAACGGGTCACCTGATCAAGGAGTTTTGATGGGTTGCAATGGGAGCACTGAAGTGGTTGGATACTGTGATGCGGATTGGGCTGGTGATAGAGCAGACAAGAGATCAACCACAGGCTATTGCACATTCATTGGAGGCAATTTGGTTACTTGGAAGAGTAAGAAGCAGAAGGTGGTGTCTTGCTCAAGTGCAAAAGCTGAGTATAGAGCTATGCTGAAGCTTACCAACGAGCTGGTGTTGATCAAAGGCATCTTGAAGCATTTGTAGATTGATCAAGCCACGCCAATGACCATGCATTGTGATAACCAAGCTGCCATCCACATTGCCTCCAACTCGGTGTTCCATGAAAGAACCAACCACATTGAAGTTGATTGTCACAAGGTGAGGCAGATGATCATCTTAGGAGTCATCTTGCCATGCTACACAAGAAGTGAAGATCAGTTAGCGGATGCCTTCGCCAAGGCTGCAAGACAAAAGACAATGGAGTCCATTCACATCAGGTTGGGCCTCATTGATCTTGGGAAGAGAAGGAGCTGATCCCCTTTGGCTGTGAGGTCTTTACTCTTTTTCCCTCATCAAGGTTTTGTCCCAATGGGTTTTCCTTGGTGAGGTTTTTAATGAGGAAGATCTCATGGCTATCCAAGCTTAGGCTTTCACAAAGCTAAGCTTGAGGGGGAGTGTTGAGATGTGATCAGTATATGAGAAGCTAAGGAAATGAGGAAAGGATTATCTAAGGGAGTGAGGGCAAGCTTGACTGAGCATCCGTACCAGGCCGTACATGAGCCGTACAAGGCCGTACATATTGAGTGAGTAACTCGACCAAAGGTAACAAAAAGTTACCTAAGTAACTTTGTGAGATAAGAAGAAGCCTTGCCTTGCTACCTAAGACATCAAGACCGTTGAAAGGGAAGAAAGGGAGCGTGAGACAGCCTATCCAAGGCTGGCATAAAGCAAAAGCAACCTTATCCTTAAGAAGGGAGCTAATTGGATCATTTGAATTAATGCTTAGGTGACACTCTCTATATTGTAATCTAAGATCATTAATGAAAGCTAGACAGTTCTAAACAAATAATCTCTCTATACTTTTCACAATGATTCTCCATTAAGTCTCTTAATCTCATAATCTACTCTAATCTCTTCTCTATTCTTATCTAAACTCAGATTATCTTTTACATTACTCAAAAGTGATACACAGGACGTCCGTGGCTGTCCATCAGTACACATACCAGCACGTTGGTCCTTGGACTCACCACACTGACCCTTCCCGTGGAGTGTTCGGGTGATTTTGGCCCATGTGGGCTGTCTGTTCAGTACACACAGGACGTCCGTGGGTGTCCGCCAGCACACACAGGACGTCTGTGGCTGTCCGTCAGCACACACAGGACATATGTGGCTGTCCGTGTGTGTATGTCAGCACACACAGAACGTCCGTCGCTGTCCGTGTGTGTCTGTGTATGTCCGTCAGCACACACATGACGTCCGTAGCTGTCCATTAGTACACATATCTGCACGATGGTCCTTGGACTCAGAACGCTGACCCTTCCCGTGGACTGTTCGGGTGATTTTAGCCCACGTGGGCTGTCTGTTAAGTACACACAAGACGTCCGTAGGTGTCTGCCCGCACACACAGGACGTACGTGGCTGTCCGTCAGCATACACAGGCCGTCTGTGTGTGTCTGTGTGTGTCCGTCAGCACACACAGGACGTCTGTGGCTGTCCATCAGTACACATATCAGCACGCTGGTCCTTGGACTCAGCACGCTTACCCTTCCCGGGGACAGTTCGGGTGATTTTGGCCAAAGTGGGCTGTCTGTTCAGTACACACAGGACATCTGTGGGTGTCCGCCAGCACACATAGGACGTCTGTGGCTGTCCGTGGCTGTCCGTCAGCACACACAGGCCGTCCGTGGCTGTCCGTGTGTGACAGTCTGCCCACACAGGATGTCTGTGGCTGTCCATTAGTACACATATCAGCACGTTGGTCCTTGGATTCAGCACGCTGACCCTTCCCGTGGACTGTTCGGGTGATTTTGGCCCACGTGGGCTGTCTGTTCAGTACACACAGGACGTCAGTGGGTGTCCGCTAGCACACACAAGACGTCTGTGACTGTCTTTGGGTGTCGGTCAGCACACACAGGACATTCGTGGCTGTCTGTGTGTGTCCGTCAGCACACACAGGACGTCCGTGGCTGTCCATCAGTACACATATCAGCATGTTGGTCCTTGGACTCAGCACGCTGACCCTTCCCGTGGACTTTTCGGGTGATTTTGGCCCATGTGGGCTGTCTGTTCAGTACACACATGACGTCTGTGGGTGTTCGCCGGCACACACAGGACCTTCGTGGCTGTCCGTGGTTGTCCGTTAGAAAACACAGGACGTCTGTTGCTGTCCGTGTGTGTCCGTGTGTGTCCGTCAGCACACACAGGACGTCCGTGGCTGTCCGTGTGTGTCCGTGTGTGTCCATCAGCACACACATGACGTCTGTGGCTGTCCGTGTGTGTCTGTGTGTGTCCGTCAGCACACACAGGATGTCCATGGCTGTCCATGTGTGTTCATGTGTGTCTGTCAGCACACACATGACGTCTGTGGCTGTCCATCAGTACACATATCAGCACGTTGGTCCTTGGACTCAGCGCGCTGACCCTTCCCGCAGACTGTTCGGGTGATTTTTGCCCACGTGGGCTGTCTGTTCAGTACACACAGGATGTCTGTTCAGTACACACTGGACGTCTGTGGCTGTCCGCCAGCACACACAAGACGTCTGTGGCTGTCCGTCAGCACGCACAGGACGTCCGTGGCTGTCCGTGTGTGTAGGTGTTTTTCCGTCAGCACACACAGGACATCTGTGGCTGTCCATCAGTACACTTATCAGCACACTGGTCCTTGGACTCAGCATGTTGGCCCTTCCCGTGGACTGTTCGGGTGATTTTGGCCCATGTGGGCTGTCTGTTCAGTACACACAGGACGTCCGTGGGTGTCCGCCAGCACACACAGGACATCTGTGGCTGTCCGTCAGCACACACATGACGTCTGTGGCTGTCCGTGTGTGTCCGTCAGCACACACATAACGTCTGTGGCAGTCCGTGTGTGTCCGTCAGCACACACAGGACGCCCGTGGCTGTCCATCAGTACACATATCTGCACGTTGGTCCTTGGACTCAGCACGCTGACCCTTCCCGTGGACTGTTCGGGTGATTTTGGCCCACGTGGGCTGTCTGTTCAGTACACACAGGACGTCCGTGGGTGTCCGCCAGCACACACAGGACGTTTGTGGCTGTCTGTGGCTGTCTGTCAGCACACACAGGCCGTCCGTGGCTGTCCATGTGTGTCCGTGTGTGTCCGTCAGCACACACAGGACATCCGTGGCTGTCCATCAGTACACATATCAGCACGTTGGTCCTTGGACTCAGCACACTGACCCTTCCGGTGGACTGTTCGGGTGATTTTGGCCCATGTGGGCTGTCTGTTCAGTACGCACAGGACGTCCGTGGGTGTCCGCCAGCACACACAGGACGTCTGTGGCTGTCCATGGCTGTCGGTCAGCACACACAGGACGTCCGTGGCTGTCCGTGTGTGTCCGTCAGCACACACAGGACGTCCGTGGCTGTCCATCAGTACACATATCAGCATGTTGGTCCTTGGACTCAGCATGCTGACCCTTCCTGTGGAATGTTCGGGTGATTTAGGCCCCCGTGGGCTGTCTGTTCAGTACACACATGATGCGGCCATCCAAGTAGAGGTTCTCGTGGTTACTAGTGGTCCAACTACCCGGAGTGGAGCCAAGGCCATAAGACTTGGATTTTCTAAAGCTGTCCAACAAATCCTTGATCAAGATGAAGAGCTGCTGATTGAAGAGATGGTCCAATTGAAGATTCAAGATCCAGCCGGTTCAATGGAAGTTCAAGATCAAGCCGGCCCACTCCAATCCAGATCACTCGGCCAGAACCGAACCGGCCTAACCATCTCTACATGTGATCTCGGTTCAGATACCTCCCCAAGCTCAGCCGGTTCTGAGTAATCCGCCAATCCATTTAAGGTAAGCAGGTAAGATTTCAATTATGATTTCTAACCGGTTTATGTTTCTGGTTTGTGTTGGTTCTTTTTAATTTTAATTCAAGAACTCATGGGCAAATTGTTTAAGTCTTTTATTTCTTTGAGTCCAATAATTCAAGGCCTTTGTTTAGCCTTTGCTTTAGCTTGTCCTAGTAGAGTCGGCCCACTTTGTTTAGGCCTTGTCGATTTTAGCTTGTCCAAGAGAGTCCATGTTGTTTTTGATTCAAGTCCCCTAGAAGGGCATAGCTGCAGGGTATTTAATCCCCACTATAAGCAGCCTTGTATTTTTTTTAGCTTATGAAATATATGAGATAGTTTGCCCTAGCAAAACCCCTTCTTTTCTCTCTAGTTTGTGTGAGAAGCCATCCTAGAAAGATCCTTGAATCTTATCAAGTTTTCATCACCAAACTTGTGGCGATTCTTCATTCCATTCCATCCAACAATCCGACCTTGAGAGAGACTTCAGTCCAGCAAGCCTGATTCCACCTTCACGCCATCTCCATCCCCTGTTCTTGTTGAGAGAGACTTCAGTCCAGCAACTTGAATCCATCCTCCATCTCTATCTTTCTCTTGTTTTTATTTCATTTCAGCATCATATAGTTATAGATCGGCCATTGATATAAAAAAATCCAATAAAAAGTTATATATATTTTCTGTTCATCATTTTCCAGTTAGTTTTCTTCCTGTTTATCATTTTGATTCATAAAACTCATAAAAATATCTCTCATTTGTTACAGGAACCAGATCGGCCATCTCTCTCTCTATCGCGTCCGTCCGTCCGTCCGTCCATCCGTTCGGTCCAGTCCGGTTCTTGAACCTCTGACCGCCCATTTGAGCAGTCTGAATCCCAGCCTGTAACAACACAGGACGTCTGTGGCTGTCCGCCAGCACACACAGGACGTCCGTGGCTGTCTGTGGTTGTCCGTCAGCACACACAGGACGTCCGTGGCTGTCTGTGTGTGTCCATCAACACACACAGGACGTCCGTGGCTGTCCGTGTGTGTCCGTGTGTGTCCGTCAGCACACACAGGACGTTTGTGGCTGTCCGTGTGTGTCCGTGTGTGTCCATCAGCACACACTGGACGTCTGTGGCTGTCCGCGTGTGTCCGTCAGCACACACAGGACGTCTGTGGCTGTCCATCAGTACACATATCAGCACGTTGGTCCTTGGACTCAGCATGATGACCCTTCCCGTGGACTGTTCGGGTGATTTTGGCCCAGGTGGGCTGTCTGTTCAGTACACACAGGACGTCTATGGCTGTCCGCCAGCACACACAGAACGTCCGTGGCTGTCCGTCAGCACACACAGAACGTCCGTGGTTGTCCGTGTGTGTCCGTGTTTTTCCGTATGCACACACAGGACGTCCGTGGCTGTCCATCAGTATACATATCAGCACGCTGGTCCTTGGACTCAGGACGCTGGCCCTTCCCGTGGACTGTTCGGGTGATTTTGGCCCACGTGGGCTGTCTGTTCAGTACACACAGGACGTCCGTGGGTGTCCGCCAGCACACATAGGACGTCTGTGGCTCTCCGTGGCTGTCCGTTAACACACACATGACGTCTGTGGCTGTCTGTGTGTGTCCGTCATCACACACAGGACGTCCGTGGCTGTCCATCAGTACACATATGTGCACGTTGGTCCTTGGACTCAGCACGCTGACCCTTCCCGTGGACTGTTCGGGTGATTTTGGCCCACGTGGGCTGTCTGTTCAGTACACACAGGATGTCTGTGGGTGTCCACCAGCACACACAAGACGTCCGTGGCTGTCTGTGGGTGTTGTGCTCCATGTGTGTCCGTGTGTGTCCGTCAGCACACACAGGACGTCCGTGGCTGTCCATCAGTACACATATCAGCACGCTGGTCCTTCGACTCAGCATGCTGGCCCTTCCTGGGGACAGTGCGGGTGATTTTGGCCCACGTGGGCTGTCTGTTCAGTACACACAGGACATCTGTGGGTGTCCGCCAGCACACACAGGACCTCCATGGCTGTCTGTGGTTGTCCGTCAGCACACACAGGACGTCCGTGTCTGTCCGTCTGTGTTCGTGTGTGTCCGTCAGCACACACAGGATGTCTGTGGCTGTCCGTGTGTGTTCGTGTGTGTCCGTCAGCACACACAGGACGTCTGTGGCTGTCCATCAGTACACATATCAGCACGTTGGTCCTTGGACTTAGCACGCTGACCCTTCCCGTGGACTGTTTGGGTGATTTTGGCCCACGTGGGCTGTCTGTTTAGTACACACAGGACGTCCCTGGGTGTCCGCCAGCTCACACAGGACGTCTGTGGCTGTCTGTGTGTGTCTGTCATGTCCCCGATCCTAGATAGGATCGCCCGGACAGGCCATGGTGCGGGGAGACGCACCAGTCAGGTCATTAGACCTTGAGACAAGCGTATCATGGCCCTGAATGAAGGTTAAGGGCATCAGTCAGCTGAGATTTAACCAGGATACGATGGAAACAAGGGTAAAGGAGCTGAGTGAGTGTTTAGGCAGCTGGACGAGTGTTGTTTTGAGTTCAATCAGCTCGGTTCAGCTGGTATTCAGTTCACCATGATCTGTTCAGCTCACAGGAGCTGGTGGACTAGCTCACTCAGCTGGGAACAGCTGGAGGTCAGCTCAATCCGGTGAACGGTGCGTTCTGGTTCGGATCAGTGTGGGCGAGTCCAGGACGGTTACTGGGCGAGCCGATGGTCCGGGTGCAGGACGGTTCGACCAAATGGGTCTTAGGCTTGGGACAGGGAGTGGGCAAGCTTCCAGAGTGTGAGCTGAGGCTCAGTGATCGATTTGTCAAAGGAAGAAAAGGGGAGAAACCGCCAATGGGCGGTTATGGGACGGTTTTGGGAAGAAGGGATGTGATTTTTGGTAACTGTTCGCACAGGCGGTTGGGGACAGTTTAAATCGTCTTCTCCCTCTCATTTCTGCCATTCTGGTCGATTTTTACTCAATTTCACACAGAGAGAAACACAGAGAAAATTCAAGAGAGAAAGAGAGACACAAACCTTGGATTGGCCGATTTGATCAAAGAGATTGTTCTTGAGTGTTCCTGGTGTGTTTGGGCGTGTGATCAAGAGAATGGATTTGAGGCAGAAAGACAAGGAGAAGGCAAAGGAGAAAGAGAAGGAAGTCGCCCCTGGAGACCGAACTCCTAAGGTGAGAGGTGTGGCCAAGAGTAACCGGACAAGGCCGCGGATGATGGCCGTGTGAGTCTGGCCGGTTTGGATCGATTGGCCACTCCTTACTCTGACTTCTTCTACTCTGTTTTCTTCATATATATTGTACTATGGAATGTTTTATAATGTTACAGGGAAGGATCTATCGATCTTAAGGCCTTGGCCTGATCAAATCCCCATGAAAGCCCCTTGTTCTTGTGTGGGCTGTTCATGGCCGAGATCACTATGATCTGAGCCGGTTCTTTTGAATCTGATTATGGGAATATTTTTCTTCTGAATTGTCATGATTTATCATGAATTTTATTTGGTATTTGGATCTCTTTTTAAAGGGGTCAGATTTGACATTTTTGATGATAGTTCTTGACTAGATTGGATCCGACCATGCAATGTGAACTGATTCTTGTTTTGTAATCTAACCTTGTAATTGTGTGATTGTTTGTGTTGGATCCAGGACAAGAAATGGACCGTGGTAAGGGAAAAGCACCATGAGGACCGCGACCATGGGAAGATGTGTGGTGATTGGGTTGATTCTGAAAATTGTGTAATTATTGTAGCCTATTGTGCAACTTGTGAACTTATGCGATTCTAGTGTGTGATCTATTTTATTAGGATGATGAATGATGTATGAACCTTGGTTATTATCTATGAAATATCTATTTGCCCTAGTCGATGTGGGATTGTATAAGTGTGAATGTTGGAACCTCAAAACTCTGAAAAAGACTTAGAATTATTTAACACTTGAACTTGAATATGTAAATGAAACTGGTTGCATTGTTTGGTGAGGCCGCGGTCTGGTTGGATTGGGGAATCCAGGATCGGGTCTTACAAGTTGGTATCAGAGCATTCTTGATTCTAGGATTTGTTGGGTTATTGGTTCACCACACACTTGGCCGTTTTGACTCATGGTGAGATAGTTGGGTTCTAAGTAATCTTTTGTACTGATTAACTTAGGAGTGATTGAGGTTTGTGTGTTCAGTTGTGGACTAACCTTTTGTTTGTGTTTGTAACTCCTAAGGGTACAAGAAGGTATAAATCTCGGAAAGGAAAGGAGGCAACTGGAGCGTCTGGAGCAGTGGGGCAGGATGGTGCTGAACAGACCGGAGTGTTACCAGCTGGAACCATTCCAACCACAGTGCTACCGGCTCTGGTGGAGCAGGTGGACAATGCAACCGGACTTCCAGTGGGTCCAACTCTTCCTACTGAGGTTAATGAAACTAATGTGGACGAGCAACAAGAGCAAGTCCATGGAGACGATACTGGGTCGTCCAACGTTGGTGCTGGGAGTGGCCAGAATGTTGATGCAAACAATGTTCGGGTCACTGGTGCCGAGGAGGTCATTGAGCCAACCATAAGGGGCTTGGTGGAGGCTATGCAGATAATGGGAGCTCAGATAGCCTCCTTGACACAGGCGTTCACACCATTGGTGAACTCGTCCGTGGGACAGGCTAATCCCCCGGTTCGGGTTGCTGCTGGAGTGGCTGATGTTGGTGCTGGCCGTGTGGCTGAGGTGATTGAGATAGACCCACCGGTCAGGCCAGTGCATGGTATGGACTACCTGAAGGTGCTGGAGCATATCTCCAAGTTGGGAACCAAACACTTTGCTGGAAGTGTTGATCCTATGGAGGCGGACGAGTGGAGAACCAGGTTGGTTCGAAACTTCAAGTCCACACGATGTCCTGAGGATTACCAGAAGGACATAGCAGTACACTTCCTGGAGGGAGATGCACATAATTGGTGGTTAGCTTTGGACAAGCGTACCAATGGTACCATTGAGCACTTTGCTGAATTTGAGGTTGAGTTCAACCATAAGTACTTTCCTGCTGAGGCGTGGGATCGTTTGGAGTCCAAGTTCCTGGACTTGACTCAGGGACGGAGGACTGTTCGTGAGTATGAAGAAGAGTTCAACCGACTCAGGAGGTATGTGGGAAGAGAACTGGAGGATGAGAAGGTTCAAGTCCGAAGGTTCATCCGAGGCCTAAGGGTGGAACTTCGAACCTACTGTTCTGTTTGTAAGTTCCACACGGTTTCTGAGTTGGTTGAGAGGATGGCCTTGCTGGAGACCAACCTCACCGAGGAGGGTAAGCAGAAGCTGAAGAGTGTGGTGGTATCCTCGGGTCAGAGTGGTGACAAGAAGAGGAAGAGGGACTCGACCGAGGAGGGTACAACCTCAAGTGGTAGGTCAGAGTGCCCTAAGTGTGGACGATACCACGGTGGAGAGTGCTGGAAGGCCATGGGTGCCTGTACTCGATGTCGTAAGATGGATCACCCAGCCAAGGATTGTCCAAGCCCGTTGGGTGAGTCCAGGACCTGTCACCACTGCGGCCAGAAGGGCCACTACCACAGGGATTGCCCTAAGTTGCAAGGCAACCAAAGTAAAGGACGTGGAGAGGCTAGCAGGCCAGTCCAGGGACGAGGCCAGACCTCAACACCTCGTGTGTATGAGCTATCCAAGGATGTGGATGGGACTCAGCCTTTCCAAGCGATCACTGGTAACATTCTAGACTACTACTTTTACAATTCCAGTAGAATTGCATGGTATGGAACCTAGGATGGATAGATATACTTTGATGGGTCTTGTGTAGGGACCTTAAGTATTGGTGGTGTGGAAACACACACATTATTTGATACTGGAGCTACACATAGTTTTGTGAGTCCAAGTATGATAGGAAAAGGTTATGGGACGGTTTTGGGAAAAAGGGATGTGATTTTTGGTAACTGTTCGCCCAGGCGGTTGGGGACAGTTTAAATCGTCTTCTCCCTCTCATTTCTGCCATTATGGTCGATTTTTACTCAATTTCACACAGAGAGAAACCCAGAGAAAATTCAAGAGAGAAAGAGAGACACAAACATTGGATTGGCCGATTTGATCCAAGAGATTGTTCTTGAGTGTTCCTGGTGTGTTTGGGCGTGTGATCAAGAGAATGGATTTGAGGCAGAAAGACAAGGAGAAGGCAAAGGAGAAAGAGAAGGAAGTTTCACCCAGAGACCGAACTCCTAAGGTGAGAGGTGTGGCCAAGAGTAACCAGACAAGGCCGCGGATGATGGCCGTGTGAGTCTGGCCGGTTTGGATCGATTGGCCACTCCTTACTCTGACTTCTTCTACTCTGTTTTCTTCATATATATTGTACTATGGAATGTTTTATGATATTACAGGGAAGGATCTATCGATCTTAAGGCCTTGGCCTGATCAAATCCCCATGAAAGCCCCTTGTTCCTGTGTGGGCTGTTCATGGCCGAGATCACTATGATCTGAGCCGGTTCTTTTGAATCTGATTATGGGAATATTTTTGTTCTGAATTGTCATGATTTATCATGAATTTTATTTGGTATTTGGATCTCTTTTTAAAGGGGTCAGATTTGACATTTTTGATGATAGTTCTTGACTAGATTGGATCCAACCATGCAATGTGAACTGATTCTTGTTTTGTAATCTAACCTTGTAATTGTGTGATTGTTTGTGTTGGATCCAGGACAAGAAATGGACCGTGGTAAGGGAAAAGCACCATGAGGACCGCGACCATGGGAAGATGTGTGGTGATTGGGTTGATTCTGAAAATTGTGTAATTATTGTAGCCTATTGTGCAACTTGTGAACTAATGCGATTCTAGTGTGTGATCTATTTTATTAGGATGATGAATGATGTATGAACCTTGGTTATTATCTATGAAATATCTATTTGCCCTAGTCGATGTTGGATTGTATAAGTGTGAATGTTGGAACCTCAAAACTCTGAAAAAGACTTAGAATTATTTAACACTTGAACTTGAATATGTAAATGAACCTGGTTGCATTGTTTGGTGAGGCCGCCATCTGGTTGGATTGGGGAATCCAGGATCGGGTCTTACAGTGTTCGTCACCACACACAGGACGTCCGTGGCTGTCCATCAGTACACATATCTTCACGTTGGTCCTTGGACTCATCAAGCTGACCCTTCCCGTGGACTGTTCGGGTGATTTTGGCCCACGTGGGTTGTCTGTTCAGCACACACAGGACGTCCGTGGGTGTCCACCAGCACACAGGACGTCTGTGGCTGTCTGTGGCTGTCTGTCAGCACACACAGGCCGTCCATGTGTGTCCGTGTTTGTCCGTCAGCACACACAGGACGTCTGTGGCTGTCCATCAGTGCAGATATCAGCACGCTGGTCCTTGGACTCAGCATGCTCTCCCTTCCCGGGGACAGTTCGGGTGATTTTGGCCCACGTGGGCTGTCTGTTCAGTACACACAGGACGTCTGTGGGTGTCCGCCAGCACACACAGGACGTCTGTGGCTGTCTGTGGCTGTCGGTCATCACACACAGGATGTCCGTGGCTGTCCGTGTGTGTCCGTCAGCACACACAGGACATTTGTGGCTGTCCATCAGTACACATATCTGGACGTTGGTCCTTGGACTCAGCACGCTGGCCCTTCCCAGGGACAGTCCGGGTGATTTTGGCCTACGTGGGCTGTCCGTTCAGTACACACAGGACGTCCGTGGCTGTCTGCCAGCACACACAGGACCTTTGTGGCTGTCTGTGGTTATGCGTCAGCGCACACAGGACGGCTGTGGCTGTCCGTGTGTGTTCGTGTTTGTCCGTCAGCACACACAAGACGTCTGTGGCTGTCCGGGTGTGTCCGTCAGCACACACAGGACATCTGTGGCTGTCCGTGTGTGTTCATGTGTGTCCGTCAGCACACACAGGACGTCTGTGGCTGTCCGTGTGTGTTCGTGTGTGTCCGTCAGCACACACAGGATGTCTGTGGCTGTCCATCAGTACACAAATCAGCACGTTTGTTGGGGTCAAAAACGGTTACGACGGAATTACCACCCGAAAATCCTCGGAGATCGTATTTCCAAAAGAGATAGTAAAAGGAGAGAAGTAATTTTCGTAAAAATAACCAATACGAAGTTTTTACGAAGAAGTATCCTTTGGGATTCAAACCGAAAAAACCAAGCTCGGTCACCACGCATACACGCCGTCCGATCGCTATGCAGCAACCAAACTTGAACCAAGCTCGGTCGCTACGTAGCGACCAAGTGCTCGTCCCGCTCGGTCGCTACGTAGCAACCGAGCTCGAGCCAAAGCTCGGTAGCTACGTAGCGACCGAGCGATCGTCCCGCTCGGTCGCTACGTAGCGACCGAGCTCGAGCCAAAGCTCGGTCGCTACATAGCGACCAAGCAATCGTCCCGCTCGGTCGCTACGTAGCGACCGAGCTCAGCCAAGCTCGGTCGCTACGTAGCGACCGAGCGATTGTCCCGCTCGGTCGCTACGTAGCGACCGAGCTCAAGCCAAAGCTCGGTCGCTACGTAGCGACCGAGCACTCGTCTCGCTCGGTCGCTACGTAGCGACCGGGCTCGAGCCAAAGTTCGGTCGCTGTGTAGTGATTGAACCTTTCCGAACATCGATACGACACCAGTCCTTGCATTCTCGTCAAACCTTCGAATACTATCTCCCAAAGACCGTAGCAAGCTCTGTCCATGTTTCCCGCTATTCTAATTCATCGATCAAACTTCGCGGATTAGAAACCGCGGAAAACTCGTAGTAAACGTGTCGAGTCGGAAGACAGCCCAAAGAGACCTAAAACACGACTCGAGGCCCTTCCTACGATTTTTCCTAACCAAAAGCCCGTGAACCACAGCATGGTTCACGCTTGGCCCACGAGGAAGGATAAATGTCAAGTTTCCGCGGATAAATACGGAAGTTTTGAAGATAATTGTGAAGATCGGGAAAAATGGAATATCTCCATTTTTATGCTATGACGGCTTAAGGACAGAAGAGTAAAAGCGTAAACTGACCTTGGAGCTAGTATATAAGGAGTCCTAGGCGAGGAGCAAGGGAGGAGAACTTTTTCAGAGCAAACTTAGCACTTAGAGCAATTTAGGCAATTTTCCGTTTTTGTTATTTCGAGCTGCGACTCAATTAGGTTTAGCCGTCTTAGGGTTGCTAGAACTAGGAATCTCGCCGACAGCTCTTGAGCCCAGGCTTATACCTTGTTGTAACGCTCATACGCAGATTCAGAATAAAGATCTACTTTGCTCTCTTTTCGATTTCTTACTTTTATCGTTGTTATTCTCGTGTTCTGATTGCTTGACGTGTGGTAATTAACAGATATCCGGGTCCTCTGGGAAATTAGGGTTTTCCTAGTTTCCTTATTTAAACGGAAATCGACAGTGCGAATTTTGGTTCCCACAACGTTGGTCCTTGGACTTAGCACGCTGACCCTTCCCGTAGACTGTTCGGGTGATTTTGTCCCACGTGTGCTGTCTGTCACGCCCCCAATCCTGGAAAGGATTGTCGGGATGGCAATGGTTCGAGGAAACGTACCAGCCAGTCTTAGGACATCAAGGCAAGCGTTCCATGGTCGAGAAAGAAGGTTAAGGACATAAGGAAACTTAGACTTAACCTTATACAAGCTAAGAGACAGCTAGGACGAGTAAGACGGTAACTGGACGAAGTGGACGAGTAGCTCGACCAGCTCAATGAAGCTAGGTTTAGTTCACTCCAGCTCAGTCCCTACTAAGTCAGCTCCACTAGCTGGACTACTAGCTCACCCAGCTGAGGCAGCTGAGAGTCAGATCACCTCAGCTAGACGGACTGTTCGGGCTTTAAGGCCGATGGTCCGGGTCCGGGTCCGGGTCAGTGGCGGGCTGTTATGTCCGCCCATGAGGCCATGGGCTGTTGGGTCTTTGGGCAAGGCCGTGGGCTAAGTCCAAGAGGCTTGGGGCGTGGGTTGGGCTTGTGATCGACCCCAAACCCAATCAGAAAGGGCGAAGGGATGCAAGTGGCCGAAAGGGGACAACCCTTGGCCGATGGTGCCCATTCACTAGCAAGTCGTGCCTGTTCGTGGGGCTCTCCTGTCGATTTCATTATCCAATTCCAGAGTAAAATACTCAGAGAAAAACGTAGAGAGAGAGAGAGAGAGTCCCGGCCAAGAGATCGGCCAGAAAAGGGCCGGTCGTGGTGGTTTTGTATCTCCGGCAAGGAGAACGGTTTAGGAGAGAGGAGGCCGTGTGGTTATGAATACCCAAGGCGTAGATAAAGGTCTGGAGAAGGACTCCAAAGCCGTGGTTCAGTCAGAGAGGGTCAGTGGGGTAACCACCGACTCATCGGCTAAGACAATCGGACAGTCCGAACCGGTCTAGCCATGGGCGTTTGGATTGTGTCCTATTCTTCTCATTCTTTTCATCCAATTCTTGTTCTACTCCTTCTGTACATTGGCGTGGCCTTGTGGATATGTTGGGATTGGTTATAACCGTGGTTCTGGTTGAGTAATGCGGTCGCGGTCCATAACCGTCAAGTTAGGCGCGCGCATGGTCTAAACCGGCCTCAGGTGATCCGAGTGGATAGGGGCGGTTCTGTTCTGTTCTGAACGGTTGCAACCCTTCCCTGAACAGTCACAATGGTTCATGACTTGTGTAGGTTAAGGCGTGGTCCTATGGCCATAGGCCGGAGACACGCACGGACCTGACAGTCCCTACGGATAGTTAGCTCGAACGGTGGGAGTATCTGAATGGGTGCGAGTTGCCAAGGGTCATGAGATTCCAAGAGGCACGTGTGTCCAAAGGGTACTAGTTCCCAAAGGGTGTGAGTTCCAAACGGTGTCATTGGTTCAAGGCTTAGGCCGAACCAAGTGGACAGTCCACGGCTGCATAGTCAAACGGACGGACGGTTAGTTTAACCGGAGTGTTGTGTCGCAAGGTCTGATTGGTTGCAAGGCAATCCGGTTTGGTCTTGGGCCTTACTCTGTGGTATGGATCCAGGCTTTGGGTCGGATCAGGTAAGAAGGTCCGTGAGCCTTTGGGCCGGACTTATAACTGGTCGATCGCACCTAGATCTTAACCAGACCGTTAGACGGGACTATGGATGATCCGGCTATGGTTGGATGGTTCTGGCCGCAAAGTCTAAGTGGGATATCTTACAATCAACTTTGGGTTGGTGAGTAGGATAGGCGCCATATGTTTTATGTAGGGAGTAGACCTACATGATGGCAATGGAAGGCCGGTTATATCAGTACGTGCTAAGTGGACGATGGCTTATCAAGTCTAGTGGTCGGATCATGTTTCATGACGATGGTTTGATGGCCGAACACTAGTATGGATAGTCACGTTGCTGGAGTAAGAGTATTGATGTGATGCTTCTAGATATCAACCTTGGTGTGGATAGCTTCGAGATTGGTTAAGGGTCATGACGAAGTGTATGGCTAGTACTATGTGTCGTAGACCATAAGTACTAAGCCTAAGTATGGTTGTTCAAGGAAGACCGTGTAAGATCTGGTCATGGTTGAGTATGGCCGACCTGACCTCTAGATGATGGTCTAAGGTGTCAGTACTAACCTGATTAATGAATGCATCGGTTGGTATGAACAAGTCATATCTGTTGTCTGGGTTAAGTCCCAAGGCCGGTCAGGCCAGATGATGACTCATCAGTTCCAAGTCATGTGAGGATGGTTGGTTGATTGACTTAGGATCTAATGAGCTTTGTCAGTCCATAAGATGGAATTGGTACTATTGCCTATAAGGCAAAAGGATTTCGGATTGTGCTTGAGCCGAGATAGGCCAAATACATATCCTTATCCTTTCGAAGACTTCTCAGAGGTTACTTATGTATGTGGAGATGGTTGGTTGAATGACTAAGTACCGAGGGGAGTTGTTTGATGCAGGAGTCAAGATAAGGACCTTAAGTAAGATCATTGAGTGATCGTGGTCCAACTGTTAAGCAAGAGCAATTCGAGTCAATGGAGGACAGATGAGCTAATAAGCTCCATAGATGTGGCAAAGGTATGATCTAGCATTTACTTATGTAGATCTAGATAGAATGGTTTAGGGGAATGAAACCTCAGAATCGTATGACTTGGTTTGGGTTTAGGATTGACCTTTAAGCTAATTGGTAGTTGAGTAAACTGACCAAGGCTAAGGTGATTCGACCAGACAAGTGTTAGATTGGTTTTAGACCAATGGGTAATTAGAGAATAATCCGCTGCATATCTGTTGAAAGGATCTAGGCTATTAATGACTAGGGAAGTCTTTAGCTAAGATCTAAGTTAGCCCTCGCCTTTAAGCGATATTATAAATAAAGGTCAAAAATTAAGAGGTTCGGCCAGAAAGTGGACTGAGCGACGTGAGGCATCGACCGTGGCCTAGGCGGCCGGGATCGGGTCTTACAAGTTGGTATCAGAGCATGCTTGATCCTGTTTAGGACAACGCTCTATGATTATGCGTTCCATACCGAAATTATTTCCAAAACTATGATGACTATGAAACCTTAGTTGGGGTGAGCCAAGAAAGAGTTGAGGTAAGCTAGGGTATCATGCTTGTGAATGTGGGAATTCTAAGATGAACCGGCTTAGCCAAGATACATTTTCCAAGGGCAAGAACCTAAAAACAAAAAGGTTGGTCAATCTAGTATTTAGAAGTAATAGACAGGTTGGAAGGGATGGAAGCAATGCAAGACTTGTTTATGGATGACCTAAACTAGGGAAGTAACATAGACCAGAGAGTGGCTTAGGTTGAAATAAACGTGCAGCATTCTACTGAAGTTAAGTGTTATCCCTTGATGGCTGTTCATAATAAGTAAAGCATATGCAATATTAAAATCTGACTCAAGGGAGACACTACATGACCAGTACACGAGTGGACTTCTGATCAGATGGATCAGTTCGGACTCGGTATAAGTCAAGGTAGGTTTCCATTGATCGTGTCCGCTAGAATGATTCAATTCCAATCTGAATCCATCCAAAGAAAGAATTGAGGAATCTCAGGGTGGTTGTTCCAATCATTGGAAGAACATAATGTTAAGTATCTTAGTATGAGGGGGATTGATGTATATTATAAATGCTGTTGTGAATGGTGTCAGCATTCGCAATAGTAAGATGCTTTGGAGAATGGAATGGGACGTTTTCCAAATGTGTGATCAAACCAAAATCCTACTCATCTAGGTACCCACTGGAAGTGGAACGGGTGGCTTTGTTGGAGTCTAACTTGGCTGAAGAAGCTAAGCTTAAGGCTAAGCCACAGTCTGGCCCATCGGGCAAGACTAATGATAAAAAGAGAAAATGGGACCGGGTGGATGGAGGCTGACCTGCGTGTTCCAAATGTGGACAGAACCATCCTGGTTAGTGCTGGAAGGCCAAGGGAGCTTGAGTTCGTTGTGGCAGCATGGACCATGGGGTTCAGAACTGTCCTCGACCGAACCCGTCTGGTAGAAGCGGCCAGATGACTTGTTTCCATTGTGGCCAGCAAGGCACATTTCCAATCGGAGTGTCCCAAGCTGCAAGGAAGTCAGGGGAAGGCCCGTGGAGACACATGCAAGGCATCCCAAGGCAAACCAACCACAACACCGAGGGTGAATAAACTGTCACGAGACGACGGAGCTTCCGGATCTTTTGATTTGATCTCTGGCAATCTCTAAATTTATCTTTTTACATTCACGTAGTAATGCTTGGTTTGGAACCTAGAATAGTCTAGGGGATTCTGATGGGGGTCTCTGATAGGAACCCTCATGATTGGTGGTGAAAAAACCCACGTACTTTCCAACGCAGGGGCTACGCATAGGTTTTGTGAGTCCGGGACTGGTCGGAAAGGGTCTGTTCTGTCTGTACGCTGGTGATAATTTTGGGATAGTGAGGGCAGCCGGTGGGCAAGCCAGGAACTCTCTAGATCTCATGTCAAATATCCCAGTGCAGATCCAGGGAAAGGTCTTCCCTGTGAATCTGGTCTGTGTCCACCTAAAGAATCACGAGATGATCCTAGGTATGGACTGGTTGGGAAAGTATCAGGCCACTCTCGATTGCCATAAAGGTCGTGTGCAATTGGAGACTGGGCTTCATCCGATCCAGTACCAATGTCTGTGTCCGGCTCAATAGAAAGTAGTGGTTGCAGCAGTTCGAGCGATTCGGATGCTGGAACAGGGTTGTCAGTCCTTTTTGGCTACAATTACAACTACAGAGCCTGACAGTTATGTCTGTCTGAAAGACCTTTCTGAAGATTCGTTGGTGTCTGAGTTCCCAGATGTGTTCTGTTCGCTACAGGGTGTCCCCCCTGATAGGTCGGGTCAATTTATGATTGAACTGGAACCAGGGACAGCTCCGCTGTCCTAGAATCCATTTCTGTCGGCTCCGGCCGAGATGGTAGGGCCGAAATTGACCATGTCAGAGAGAGGACCATGGTCGCAGTACAACCAAGTCAGAGTTTGACCTACGGTTGAGAATGATCAAGTCCAGTAATGGACGAGGATCAGGCCACGACCTATTCGGAGATGGACTTATGGTTGGGGTGAAACGGTCGAGTCCCTGAGCGGACCAGGACCAGAGTACGATCGAGTCCAAGGAAGGACCAGGATCGAATTATGATAAAGTCCTGTGAAGGATAGAAGTCAAGTCTGAGGTGTTTTTAGTCTGGAGGGACTAAGATTGCAATGTGGCCAAGCCTGAAAAGGTTGTGGCCGGTTAATGGGATGATCCAGTACGTTGTGGCTCAGGTCATGAACCTTATTGTCCATGAAGGACAAAAGAACCATAACAATCTGTTAGGACTCGTTGTAGGACGAGCAGCCTAAAGATTAGAACAAGTTCGTGAGGACTTGACTGGTACATCGAGTGGTGTGGGGATTGGCCAAATCTACTAAGGCTCGAGTATGCAGCATGTTCCTAGGGACTGATTATGATCTAGTCTTGGACTATGATCAGAGAAAGAATAAAATCTGAAGAAGATGCTATTCAAAGGAAAGACATAGACTTGTTGGATACTAGGACCGCAGCCTGGAGAGTTTGGCCAGTGACACAAGGAATGTCTTTGGATGGATTTTCAAGTATCACTTGAATGGGTGCTTGATGGACCCTCGACTGTGGTCAAAGGAGACAAGTAAGGGTGCCATCAGCGAAACCAGAAAGGACCACTTGATAGGATTTTTGTGGTTAAATCCTTATCAAGTGGGGGAGACTTGTACAACGATGGTCAAAGGAAAATTGATCATCGAAGTGGTCATTTGGTGGTTTTGAATCAAGCTTGTTCTATTCTCTGATCAAGACTAGAATAAGTTTGGTTGGAATATTTTTCCTTGGGACAAGGTATAATCATCACCGGATTCGGGGACGAATCCATTTCAAGTGGGGGAGACTTGTCACGCCCCCAATCCTGGAAAGGATTGTCGGGACGGCAATGGTTCGAGGAAACGTACCAGCCAGTCTTAGGACATCAAGGCAAGCGTTCCATGGTCGAGAAATAAGGTTAAGGACATAAGGAAACTTAGACTTAACCTTATACAAGCTAAGAGACAGCTAGGATGAGTAAGACGGTAACTGGACGAAGTGGACGAGTAGCTCGACCAGCTCAATGAAGCTAGGTTTAGTTCACTCCAGCTCAGTCCCTACTAAGTCAGCTCCACTAGCTGGACTACTAGCTCACCCAGCTGAGGCAGCTGAGAGTCAGATAACCTCAGCTAGACGGACTTTTCGGGCTTTAGGCCGATTGTCTGGGTCCGGGTCAGTGGCGGGCTGTGAGGTCCGGCCATGAGGCCATGGGCTGTTGGGTCTTTGGGCAAGGCCGTGGCTAAGTCCAAGAGGCTTGGGGTGTGGGTTGGGCTTGTGACCGACCCCAAACCCAATCAGAAAGGGCGAAGGGATGCAAGTGGCCGAAAGGGGACAACCCTTGGCCGATGGTGCCCATTCGCTAGCAAGTCGTGCCTGTTCGTGGGGCAAGACTTACCACCTCGTTTTCTATAAATATGTGGGGCTCTCCTGTCGATTTAATTATCCAATTCCAGAGTAAAATACTCAGAGAAAAACGTAGAGAGAGAGAGAGAGAGTCCTGGCCAAGAGATCGGCCGAAAACGGGCCGGTCGTGGTGGTTTTGTATCTCCGGCAAGGAGAACGGTTTAGGAGAGAGGAGGCCGTGTGGTTATGAATGCCCAAGGCGTAGAGAAAGGTCTGGAGAAGGACTCCAAAGCCGTGGTTCAGTCAGAGAGGGTCAGTGGGGTAACCACCGACTCATCGGCTAAGACAATCGGACAGTCCGAACCGGTCTAGCCATGGGCGTTTGGATTGTGTCCATTGGCGTGGCCTTGTGGATATGTTGGGATTGGTTATAACTGTGGTTCTGGTTGAGTAATACGGTCGCGGTCCATAACCGTCAAGTTAGGCGCGCGCATGGTCTAAACCGGCCTCAGGTGAACCGAGTGGATATGGGCGGTTCTGTTCTGTTCTGAACGGTTGCAACCCTTCCCTGAACAGTCACAATGGTTAATGACTTGTTTAGGTTAAGGCGTGGTCCTTTGGCCATAGGCCGGAGACACGCATGGACCAGACAGTCCCTACGGACAGTTAGGTCGAACGGTTGGAACATCTGAATGGGTGCGAGTTGCCAATGTTCATGAGATTCCAAGAGGCACGTGTGTCCAAAGGGTACTAGTTCCCAAAGGGTGTGAGTTCCAAACTGTGCCATTGGTTCAAGGCTTAGGCCGAACCAAGTGGACAGTCCGCGGCTGCATAGTCGAACGGACGGACGGTCAGTTTAACCGGAGTGTTGTGTCGCAAGGTCTGATTGGTTGCAAGGCAATCCGGTTTGGTCTTGGGCCTTACTCTGTGGTATGGATCCAGGCTTTGTGTCGGATCAGCTAAGAAGGTCTGTGAGCCTTTGGGCGGGACTTATAACTGGTCGATCGCACCTAGATCTTAACCAGACGGTAAGACGGGACTATGGATGATCCGGCTATGGTTGGATGGTTCTGGCCGCAAAGGCTAAGTGGGATATCTTACAATCAACTTTGGGTTGGTGAGTAGGATAGGCGCCATATGTCTTATGTAGGGAGTAGACCTACATGATGGCAATGGAAGGCCGGTTATATCAGTACGTGCTAAGTGGACAATGGCTTATCAAGTCTAGTGGTCGGATCATGTTTCATGACGATGGTTCGATGGCCGAACACTAGTATGGATAGTCACGTTGCTGGAGTAAGAGTATTGATGTGATGCTTCTAGGTATCAACCTTGGTATTGATAGCTTCGAGATTGGCTAAGGGTCATGACGAAGTGTATGGCTAGTACTATGTGTCGTAGACAATAAGTACTAAGCCTAAGTATGGTTGTTCAAGGAATACCGTGTAAGATCTGGTCATGGTTGAGTATGGACGAACTGACCTCTGGATGATGGTCTAAGGTGTCAGTACTAACCTGATTATTGAATGCATCGGTTGGTATGAACAAGTCATATCTGTTGTCTGGGTTAAGTCCCAAAGCCGGTCAGGCCAGATGATGACTCATCAGTTCCAAGTCATGTGAGGATGGTTGGTTGATTGACTTAGGATCTAATGAGCTTTGTCAGTCAATAAGATGGACTTGGTACTATTGCCTATAAGGCAAAAGGATTTCGGATTGTGCTTGAGCCGAGATAGGCCAAATACATATCCTTATCCTTTCGAAGACTTCTCAGAGGTCACTTATGTCTGTGGGGATGGTTGGTTGAATGACTAAGTACCTAGTGGAGTTGTTTGATGCAGCAGTCAAGATAAGGACCTTAAGTAAGATCATTGAGTGATCGTGGTCCAACTGTTAAGCAAGAGCAATTCGAGTCAATGGAGGACCGATGAGTTAATAAGCTCCATAGATGTGGCAAAGGTATGATCTAGCATTTACTTATGTAGATCTAGATAGAATGGTTTAGGGGAATGAAACCTCAGAATCGTATGACTTGGTTTGGGTTTTGGATTGACCATTAAGCTAAGTGGTAGTTGAGTAAACTGACCAAGGCTAAGGTGATTCGACGAGACAAGTGTTAGATTGGTTTTAGACCAATGTTTAATTAGAGAATAATCCGCTGCGAATCTGTTGAAAGGATCTAGGCTATTAATGACTAGGGAAGTCTTTAGCTAAGATCTAAGTTAGCCCTCGCCTTTAGGCGATATAATAAATAAAGGGCAAAAATTAATAGGTTCGGCTAGGAAGTGGACCGAGCGACGTGAGGCATCAACCGCGGCCTAGGTGGTCGGGATCGGGTCTTACACTGTCTTTTCAATTCACATAGGACGTCCGTGGCTGTCCGCCAGCACACACATGACGTCTGTGGCTGTCCATGGCTGTCCGTAAGCACACACAGGACGTCCGTGGATGTCTGTGTGTGTCCGTGTTTTTCCGTCAGCACACACAGGACATCTGTGGCTGTCCATCAGTACACATATCAGCACACTGGTCCTTGGACTCAGAACGCTGGCCCTTCCCGTGGACTGTTCGGGTGATTTTGGCCCATGTGGGCTGTCTGTTCAGTACACACAGGACGTCCGTGGGTGTCCGCCAGCAGATACAGGACGTCCCTGGCTGTCTATCAGCACACACAGGCCGTCCGTGTGTGTCTGTGTATGTCCATCAGCACACACAGGACGTCCGTGTCTGTCCATCAGTACACATATCAACACGCTGGTCCTTGGACTCAGCATGCTGGCTCTTCCCGCGGACAGTTCTGGTGATTTTGGCCCACGTGGGCTGTCTGTTCAGTACACACAGGACATCTGTGGGTGTCCGCCAGCACACACATGACGTCTGTGGCTGTCCGTCTGCACACACAGGCCGTCCGTGTGTGTCTGTGTGTGTCCGTCAGCACACACAGGACGTCCGTGGCTGTCTATCAGCACACATATCAGCACGCTGGTCTTTGCCTCAGCACACACAGGACGTCCGTGGCTGTCCATCAGCACACATATCAGCACGTTGGTCCTTGGACTCAGCAAGCTGTCCCTTCCCGTGGACTGTTCGGGTGATTTTGGCCCACGTGGGCTGTCTGTTCAGTACACACAGGACGTCTGTGGCTGTCCGCCAGCACACACAGGACGTCCGTGGCTGTCCGTCAGCACACACAGGACGTTCGTGGCTGTCCCTGTGTCAGTGTTTTTCCGTCAGCACACACATGACGTCCGTGGCTGTCCAGCAGTACACTTATCAGCACGCTGGTCCTTGGACTCAGCACGCTGGCCCTTCCCGTGGACTGTTCGGGTGATTTTGGCCCACGTGGGTTGTCTGTTCAGTACACACAGGACGTCTGTGGGTGTCCGCCAGCACACACAGGACGTCTGCGGGTGTCCGCCAGCACACACAGGACGTCCGTGGCTGTCCGTCAGCACACACAGGCTGTCCGTGTGTGTCTGTGTGTCTCCGTCAGCACACACAGGACGTTCGTGGCTGTCCATCATATATCTACACGCTGGTCCTTGGACTCAGCATGCTGTCCCTTCCCGCGGACAATTCGGGTGATTGGCCCACGTGAAATCGGGTGATTGGCCCACGTGGGTTGTCTGTTCAGTACACACAGGACTTCTGTGGGTGTCCGTTAGCACACACAGGTAGTCCGTGGCTGTCCGTGTGTGTCCGTCTGCACACACAGGACGTCCATGGATGTCCATAAGTACACATATCAGCACGTTGGTCCTTGGACTCAGCACGCTGACCATTCCCATGGACTGTTCGGGTGATTTTGGCCCACGTGGGCTGTCTGTTCAGTACACACAGGACGTCCGTGGGTGTCCGCCAGCACACACAGGACGCCTGTGGCATTCCGTGGCTATCCGTCAGCACACACAGGACGTCCGTGGCTGTCGGTGTGTGTCCGTGTGTGTCCATCAGCACACACATGACGTCCGTGGCTTTCCATCAGTACACGTATCAGCACGTTGGTCCTTGGACTCAGCACGCTGACCCTTCTCGTGGACTGTTCGGGTGATTTTGGCCCACGTGGGCTGTATGTTCAGTACACAAAGGATGTATGTGGGTGTCCGTCAGCACACACAAGATGTTCGTGGGTGTTCGTCAGCACACACAGGACGTCTGTGGCTGTCCGTGTGTGTCTGTTTGTTTCCTTGTGTGTCCGTCAGCACACACATGACGTCTGTGGCTGTCCATCAGTACACATATCAGCACGTTGGTCCTTGGACTCAGCACGCTGACCCTTCCCGTGGACTGTTTGGGTGATTTTGGCCCACGTGGGATGTCTGTTCAGTACACACAGGACGTCTGTGGCTGTCCGCCAGCACCCACAGGACGTCTTTGGCTGTCTGTCAGCACACACAGGACGTCTGTGGCTGTCCATCAGTTCACATATCAGCACGTTGCTCCTTGGACTCAGCATGCTGAACCTTCCCGTGGATTGTTCGGGTGATTTGGGCCCACGTGGGCTGTCTGTTCAGTACACACATGACGTCCGTGGGTGTTGTAGTACCCACGACTGAGGTTCCCATTATCCGCAAAGGTCCTACCACAAGGTCCGGTTCAAGAGTTATAAGAGCTGGATTTGCCAAAGCTGTCCAGGAGCTGCTTGCACAAGAACAAACCGGGTTCAAGCAACTATTGATCCAGGAGTTGTCTGACTTAAAGCTGGAAGACACCGGTGAACCACTAGAGGTTCCAGACCCTGTCCATTCGAGCCAGTTCTCCTCCATCGGCCAGAATGAAGCCGGCCTGACCATTTCCACCTTCATACTCAATCCATCCAACCAACTTGCTTCCGGTTCAGAGATATAGCCGACCATCAGAAGTAGTAGTATGTGTTGTACTCTTTTTCCTTATCGAGGCTTTGTCCCACTGGGTTTTCCCGAAAGGTTTTAATGAGGCAACAAGCAAGCATACTATGAGTTCTGATCCGGACATCTCAAACCGCGACCGGTCTATTGTTTTCTTTATTTTATTTTGGTTAAGACTTTGGCCATTTGTCTAGGCCTTTTTTTTTATTTAAAGTCCAGTAAGGAACATCTATTTAAACCCTTGTAGTTGCCAACTTTTCGGCTAAGTCTTTTATGAAATCGTTTTTGCTTTAGCAAAGAAACCCTAAGTCTTTCAGTTGTGTGAAACATTGAGAGCAGCCGTGTGACATATCAAAGAGCCGATCCATTGTTCTTTGTGGCGTCCTTCGATCCATTCCATTCCTTGTCCGAATCTTGAGAGAGACATACGTCCAACAAGAGCCGGATCCATATCTATCTTCTTAACCGACCTAGGCATCTTGCTGAGAGAGACATACGTCCAGCAGCAGATCCCATCCGCCAATCTACTCTCTTCTCTATCTTTTGTTTTAGATTTCATTCTACCAATTCCATAAAAACCCAAAAGAATCATAACTTGTTTCTGTTCTACATCCTGTTGAAAACTCACTAAAAGTTCCTATCTGTTTCAGGTTCGATCACAAGCAAGAGACGAGCTGGCCAGTACCATCCGTCCGAGGCAAGACTGAACCGCGGAACGGCCATCCGTCCGTCCGACCCTCCGACCCGTGCCTACAACATTTTGGTATCAGAGCTGAAGTTTCCTGCGAAACTCAGTTCTTTCTGAACCCTAGCCGTCACCATTCAAAAAAAAATATTTACTTTCCTTATTTTTTAAAAAAAAAAAAATTTCGGAATTGTTCTCCAAGTTTTTGATCTTTCCATTTAAAAAAAAAATATATAAAATTTATTTACTTTCCTTATTTTTAAATTTTCGAATTGTTTTCCAAGTTTTCAAAAAAAAAAAAAAAATATTCCCTTTCCTTTTTCAAACCTGATTCGATTTTGTATTAACTTTTTTTTGCATTTACTCTTAGCCTTGGTCGATACTCAAAGTATCCGACCCAAGCAACTATTTAACCCCCCCTCTTGCCTTTTAATCTTTCTTTGAGTTTCTTCTCAGAGAACTATGGGAGATGTAGGTCAAGACCAAGCGGCCATAAACGCTCAGCTCCTAGCTGACAATGAGGAACTGAGGGCGAGTCTTAGGACTATCAAAGCCGAGCTTGCTCAGATACGGCAGGGAGGCAGGCCCAACGGACCTCGACCACCAGGAAGGCATCAGCCGGACCCGCATGACACTGACTCGGACGCGGACAGTACCGATGATACGCGCAGTCAGGACGAGGAGAGGCCAAACCGGGGAGGTAGGAGGAACGCGCGAGGACCCCGGGCCCAAGTAGGAGGAGGCCGCGACCATAGGGGAGGTCGAGACCGAGAGGAGGAAGAGCCCTGGTTGGGAGGCAAGGCGCTTAAGCTTCATCCCCCAACGTTTGCCGGCAAGGTTGATCCGGATGCCTACATCGTGTGGGAGAAGCGCATGGAGTACATCTTCGACTATTACCAATATAGTGAGGCCAAGAAGGTTGCCCTAGCAGCAGCCCAGCTGACGGACAATGCTCTTTCGTGGTGGGATCGAGACGTTGCTAAGTCCGGGCCAGTGTGGAGAGCGCGTAATTGGACCGAGATGCAGACCAAGCTTCGCGCGATGTACATTCCATCTTACTACCAGCGTGATGTACTAAAACGTTTTCGTAAACTTACGCAGGGAACTAAGACTGTGGAGGAGTACTTCGAGGAGTTCGAGGCACTTAGGAATAAGCTTGAGACCGACGAGCCCGAGGAGACAATGATGTCCCAATTCCTGGAAGGGCTGCAAGACCGCATTGCCCGCAAGGTGGAGAGACAACATTATGAAGACTTCAACGATCTGTTGAACTTTGCTACGCAAGCCGAGCAGCACATCAAGCGCAAGACGGCCAGTACCAGCCGCAGCAAACCTGCTTGGACTCAACCGGGTTCAAAGTAAGGCGACAAGGGCAAGACGATTGAGATTGAGAGCCGATTCAAGACAAACCAGGCTGAATCGTCTAATGCAACTAAGCCGGAGCAGGGTAAGACTCAAGCCCAAAATTTGCGTACTCGTGACATCATTTGTTATAAGTGTCAGGGCAAAGGCCACTACGCTCGGGATTGTCCAAACAAACGAGTGATGGTCCTAAAGGGGGATGGTGAGTATGAATCCCAAGATGAGGCAGAGGCCGTGACAGTGATCTCTGATGAGGAAGTAACCGACTACCCGGAGACAGGCGAGCTGCTAGTGACCCGGAGAGCTCTTAGCACCCTCTTTGACCCAGAGACCATCCAGCGGGAGAACATCTTCCACACCAGATGTAGTGTTGATCACAAGGTATGTAGTTTGATCATAGATGGCGGATCTTGTACTAACGTGGCTAGCAAGTATCTTGTTGATAAGCTAGGGTTGGTCAAAACTGCCCATCCTCGACCATACCGTCTCAAATGGCTCAATGATGAGACTGAGCTCAAGATTGCCGAACAAGTTGTTGTGTCCTTCAGTATTGGCAAGTACCAAGACCAGGTCAAGTGTGATGTTGTGCCCATGCAAGCCGGCCATATACTTCTCGGAAGGCCGTGGCAGTTTGACAAGGAGACACTTCACCATGGCCGCACCAACATCTACAGTTTCGTCCACAACAACAAGAAGCACAGCCTAGCACCTCTCAGCCCTCAAGAAGTTCATGAAATGCAGAAGGCAATGACGCAGTCCGGCCAGGTAAGTAACACTAACCTTTACATGACTTCCGGACAAGTGCTTAAATCGTTACAACGTGAGACACAGGTGCTACTAATGATCTTTAAGGAAGGTTGTTTTGCAGGTTTAGAAGCTCCTGAAGTACCGGACGTAGTACAGGACCTCATGGGACGATACAAGGATGTCTTCCCTGACGAGATCCCTGCCGGTTTACCCCCTGTCCGTGGCATAGAACATCAGATCGATCTTGTACCCGGCGCGCCACTACCAAACCGAGCCGCTTACCGTGCCAACCCTGAGGAAGCTAAGGAGCTGGAACGGCAGGTCCAAGATCTCATGGACAAAGGCTACATCCGCGAGAGCCTTAGTCCCTGTGCAGTCCCGGTCCTACTAGTGCCTAAGAAAGATGGGACATGGCGCATGTGTGTGGACTGCCGAGCCATCAACAACATAACCATCGGTACCCTATACCTAGATTAGATGATATGTTGGATGAACTGAGTGGGTCTGTTGTGTTTTCTAAGATTGATCTCAGGAGTGGATACCATCAAGTCCGCATGAAGGAAGGAGATGAGTGGAAAACTGCCTTCAAGACCAAGCAAGGTCTATACGAGTGGCTGGTGATGCCGTTTGGCCTTACCAACGCCCCTAGTACCTTCATGAGACTCATGAATGAGGTCCTCCGACCTTACATTGGTAAATTCGTGGTTGTATATTTTGATGATATCTTGATTTACAGCAGGTCTTTAACTGAACACATGGGACACCTAGAACAGGTTTTGAAAGCCTTAAGGCAAGAAGGCCTTTATGCTAACCTTAAGAAATGTGTATTCTGCACTGATCAGTTGGTATTTTTAGGCTTTGTTGTGAGTTCACAGGGACTGAAGGTTGATGAAGAGAAGATCAAGGCGATACAAGACTGGCCGACTCCGACCACGATCGGACATATCCACAGCTTCCATGGACTGGCCAGTTCCTATCGACGATTTGTGAAGGACTTCAGTACCATTGCCGCCCCAATGACCTCCGTGATCAAGAAGAATGTAACCTTTGCTTGGGGCCCTGCCCAAGAGGAGTCTTTCAACAGACTTAAATATAGCTTGACACATGCACCGGTTTTAACTCTTCCTAACTTTGATAAACCTTTTGAGATTGAGTGTGATGCTTCAGGGACAGGAATAGGAGCCGTGCTGACCCAAGGAGGCCGGCCAGTGGCCTTTTTCAGTGAGAAATTGAGTGGAGCCGCCCTCAATTACCCCACCTATGATAAAGAGCTATATGCTCTAGTAAGGTCGCTTGAAACTTGGCAACATTATCTTTTGTCTAAAGAGTTTATTATTCATACAGATCATGAGACTCTTAAGCATTTGAGGGGCCAGACCACACTCAAGAAGAGGCATGCTAGGTGGCTGGAGTTCGTGGAAACTTTCCCTTATGTGATTAAGTACAAGAAGGGAAAGGACAACATAGTGGCCGACGCCCTATCTCGGCGCCACACACTCATTACCACCATGGAGGCTAAGATGATGGGTTTTGAGCAACTCAAAATGTCTTATGAAACTGACCCTGACTTTTCTGAGCTTTACAGTAACACGGCTAAGGGGGCCATGGGTCCATTCTATCAGCAGGACGGGTTCCTCTTCAAGGAGAAACGCCTGTGTATTCCTCATGGTTCCATGCGAGATTTACTGACCAGAGAAGCTCATGGGGGTGGGTTGATGGGGCATTTCGGTCGGGATAAAACTCTGAACGTCCTGTCCGACCACTTCTATTGGCCTCGGATGAGGCGCTACGTCGAGAGCCTTTGCGCCAAGTGCACTGTCTGTCTCAAAACCAAATCCAGGTCGCATCCTTATGGATTACACATGCCTTTACCTATTCCTATTGCACCGTGGGTCGACCTGTCTATGGACTTTGTGCTGGGCTTGCCCAAGATAGAACACAAGGATTCTATTTTTGTTGTAGTGGACAGGTTCTCCAAGATGGCACACTTCATTCCGTGTTCCAAGACCAATGATGCAAGCCAAACCGCTGATCTCTTCTTCAAGGAAGTGGTGCGCTTACACGGAGTGCCTCGTACCATCGTGTCCGACCGAGACACAAAATTTCTCAGCCACTTCTGGAGGACATTATGGAAAAAGCTTGGAACCAAGCTCCTTTTCTCGACCACTTGCCATCCACAGACTGATGGACAGACCGAGATCGTGTATGGCTTTAGACCAGAGACGCCCATGGACCTAGCCGCATTGCCACCAGCCATGCAACTCAGCCAAAGTGGTGACAAAAAGGCTGAGTTTGTGAAGAACATGCACCGGCAAGTCAAGGAGACCTTGGAGAAGAAGGCTGAAAGGAACCGGATTAAGTTCAACAAGGGGCGCACAGAAGTTATCTTCCAACCAGGCGACTGGGTGTGGCTCCACATGAGGCCAGAACGGTTTCCGGAAGAGAGGAAGAGCAAATTATCCCCACGAGGGGACGGACCATTCCGAGTGCTCGATCGGATCAATGACAATGCCTACCGGCTAGAACTGCCAGGTGAGTTCCAAGTTTCCCGAACGTTCAATGTGTCTGACTTGTCCCCTTATATTGCAGATGACGGAGATGTTCTGAGGACAGACCCTGTTCAAGAGGGAGGGGATGTTGTAGTACCCACGACTGAGGTTCCCATTATCTGCAAAGGTCCTACCACAAGGTCCGGTTCAAGAGTTATAAGAGCTGGATTTGCCAAAGCTGTCCAGGAGCTGCTTGCACAAGAACAAACCGGGTTCAAGCAACTATTGATCCAGGAGTTGTCTGAATTGAAGCTGGAAGACACCGGTGAACCACTAGAGGTTCCAGACCCTGTCCATTCGAGCCAGTTCTCCTCCATCGGCCAGAATGAAGCCGGCCTGACCATTTCCACCTTCATACTCAATCCATCCAACCAACTTGCTTCCGGTTCAGAGATATAGCCGACCATCAGAAGGAGTAGTATGTGTTGTACTCTTTTTCCTTATCGAGGTTTTGTCCCACTGGGTTTTCCCGAAAGGTTTTAATGAGGCAACAAGCAAGCATACTATGAGTTCTGATCCGGACATCTCAAACCGCGACCGGTCTATTGTTTTCTTTATTTTATTTCGGTTAAGACTTTGGCCATTTGTCTAGGCCTTTTTTTTTATTTAAAGTCCAGTAAGGAACATCTATTTAAACCCTTGTAGTTGCCAACTTTTCGGCTAAGTCTTTTATGAAATCGTTTTTGCTTTAGCAAAGAAACCCAAGTCTTTCAGTTGTGTGAAACATTGAGAGCAGCCGTGTGACATATCAAAGAGCCGATCCATTGTTCTTTGTGGCGTCCTTCGATCCATTCCATTCCTTGTCCGAATCTTGAGAGAGACATACGTCCAACAAGAGCCGGATCCATATCTATCTTCTTAACCGACCTAGGCATCTTGCTGAGAGAGACATACGTCCAGCAGCAGATCCCATCCGCCAATCTACTCTCTTCTCTATCTTTTGTTTTAGATTTCATTCTACCAATTCCATAAAAACCCAAAAGAATCATAACTTGTTTCTGTTCTACATCCTGTTGAAAACTCACTAAAAGTTCCTATCTGTTTCAGGTTTGATCACAAGCAAGAGACGAGCTGGCCAGTACCATCCGTCCGAGGCAAGACTGAACCGCAGAACGGCCATCCGTCCGTCCGTCCGTCCGTCCGTCCGTCCGACCCGTGCCTACAACAGTGGGTGTCCGCCATCACACACAAGACGTCCGTGGCTGTCAGTCAGTGATGTTAGGAGTTTTCAAGGCTCCTAAGACAAATGCTGTAGTATAAATGATTGTCGAACCAGTTCTGAGAGATATCAAAGCACCGAGAATGCAAGTAATCACTTAATCTAAGTGCAATCAATGATTTAGATGGGTTTTTAAACTATGACTAATTAAAAGAAATAACTAAATGATACTTTGTTAACTATTGGAAAAGAGAACTCATGGATATAGGGATTAGACCTCGGGTGATCAAGTTTCGAACTAAAGATGGCAAACGATCAATCAATCTATTAACCTTAAGCTTGGACACAATCCTAAACAAACTCTATGTCTAGATGAATGTTCATTTACTTAACACAAGTCAAACATCAAATGTCTTTGGTTGAATAATATGAAAGCAATCATAACTAGCAAGTCCAATGGCTATCTTAGCACCTCTAACAACAAATGTCTTTGGTAAAGTATGCTAAAAGCTAAGAAGAGTTGTCTCGGGCATTTCCTCGAACACCTTTCGGGGGGAAATGCCTAAGGTTCAACTACTGAGTGGCCAACTCAGAAGATGCATTATGCTCACTCAACTAGCAAGGAAATATGAATGATCTACACTAAAACATCCTAGTTCTAACCTAATCACCCTAAATCTCCCTAACCCATGAATTCAAAAGGTGATTACTCACTAATCTCCATGATTCCTCTTAAACCCATGTTGGATTTCAGATTAATCATGTAGAGAAACTCAGGAAAAATAGATAAGAACACAGAATTCTCAATAATAAACTGATCAATTGATTCAAAGAGATGACTTTCCAAAGGTTTTTGGTGGTTTTTCTAAGAACAAAGATAATCCCCTCTTGGTGGCTTACAGAGTATTAAAACATAGGTTTTCAGAATAAAAAGCGTGCATAATAAAATGACAAAAAGGCCCTTGAGAAAACATGAATTCGAGCAGATAGGCGACGCGCAGCGACCTCGGCAAGTCGCTCCAGCACGTCGCTCTGGGCTTCGGGAGCGACCTCAGGGTGTCGCTGCGAGAGGTCGCTCCGGCTTCAGTTTTGAGCTCTGTTTCGTCAAAAGAGCGAGCGACTTCAGGACGTCGCTCCAACGTGGTCGCTCCGAGAGATAAGGCACAGCGACTTCAGGACGTCGCTCCGGTTAGGTCGCTCCGAGAGGTAAGGCACAGCGACTTCATCGTGTCGCTGCGGTTAGGTCGCTCCGGTGTGTTGCTCGTCCGCTGATCACCTTAAACACTTCTTTTGAGCTCCTAATGCACCCAAACGTCTCCAAGAACTCCATGTGATACTCCAATACCTGATAAGGACTCATGTATGCAAAATGCAACCTAAACATGACTAAATCCTAATCTATATGATCAAAATGCATATGGATGGATGGATAAAACAATGGAAATATGCATGATATCAACTCCCCCAAACTTGTTCTTTGCTTGTCCACAAGTGAACTTTCTAGAACTCATAGGGAGAGAGATTTGAAGGTGGGAGCTCATAGCCAAAAGAAACACCACTAGCAAATATAATTAGCACACTCTCTTATTACACTCTAGCTTCTCTAGGCCTATCTCAACTCCTTTTGTCCCTACACTCATCATCAAACATCCACACATTCAAATCAACCAACTCTCACATTCATTAAGCACAAAACATCAGGTGAATTCTTGCAAATGGTCCGTTGGTCCAAGTCATTTGGTTGGGTAAGGGAAGGCTTTTATTCAAGTGATTCAAGAAGTTCAAAACATATGATCTTTAAGGTGGTTTACTCTCAAAACAAGTAGCCTTGACATTGCACATAATATATCTAAGAAAGGGACCAACTCATGCATACAATGCTCAATCTCCATTGTTCTACCCTTTTCCCAAACATACAATTACACGATCATTCCCAAATGTCAAACCCAACTCACATCTCTCACCAAAAGATCCTAAGAACTTTAACTCTTTCTTTTTGAAATCTACAAGGGATTTTTCTACAACCTCAAAACATTTCTTAGCTCCTAACAACTTTGCTAGCCCCCTTTTCTTTCTTTTCTTTTTTTTGTTTTCGATTTCTTTTTTTTTTTTTTATATTTTTTTTTTTAGGTTGGGGGCCAAGACTTTTCAAAACTAGAGCTAGAGGTTCTCTACTTATCCCAGAAAATCAATTCACTTAAGCACAAAGAGTCTATCTTTTTTATTTTTCATTTCCCCCAAATCATGATCACAACACTCACCCTCCCACCTATAGCTAGACAAAAGAGTGTCCAATCTAGCAAAAATGAAGATCAAGCATTGTCGTTCCCGATACTCTCAACATTATGCGCATGTAAGACTTTCCGAAGAAGGCCTCACTCATCAAACAATGAAAGCTTAAAAGGAAGGAAAGGTTTTGGGAGTGGTCTACCACTAGAGTTTGTCAAAAAGATTGGCATAAAAGATGTGACAACTCCAGTGTGTATAGCCATGACTCAGTATACAAGGGACCCTAAGCAAGAAGCATTAAGTTCATTCATTTCTAGTAAGGTTGTAGTTGGCTTCAAAGACTGAGTTTCAGCAATCAACAAGTTTCAAGAAGAGTTTTCAAGGCTCGAAACATACAAGTCTTTTCGAGAGGTGCATGGCTACTCAATGGTGCAACGTAGTGTTCTTTACAAGGCATTTAAAATCATTGCTCCCAATGCAAGTGAATGCAACCTATATGCTCTAGACTCTCCTAATGGTGCAAATGATGCAAACTAAATGAAAACTCTTTTTTTTTTTTTTTTTTTTTTTATGCAAATAGGTGTGCAATGCATGACTCAAATGAAACACAATCAAAGCAAACATGATCAAATGCTTGGTACCTCCCCCAAACTTGAGTTACACAGTCTTTGTGTTGTCAAAGAAAGAAGGAGATACCGAGAAGAAAACTAATATGCAAAAATGAAATGGTATATACAAGGGAGAGAAAGAAGTACCTCCTATGGATAATAGGTGGGGGCAGATGCCCCAGCATCGTCGTCGTCAGGAGGGAAGGTGGTGTAGTAACCACCGGATGCTGAACCGGAGCCTCCATACCATGGCTGGCTCTCAACCTCGTCAATCTCGTGCTCACTGTCAGAAGAAGCGAGGGATGGGGATTTGTTGCCGGAAGTGGAAGGTTGAGTGGGTGGGTTCCTCCACTTACGCTGAAGCTGCGCAGCAGTGAGGGGGAAGCCAAGAGCATCAGGCGGGGGTGGGGGCTGGGGGTTTGAGGTGTTCGCGAAAGCGAAATCGGCTGAGCTACATCCAGCTATTCCTCCCCTAGTTAAGACATCAGCTACTTTCTTCATGAACTTGGCTGAAGTCTTTGCCTGCTTCTTCACAGTCTTGCTGAGCGCCTTGCACTTATCCTTCAGCTTTTCTATCGTTCTGTCCTGAGCTTTGTTCCACCTCTGGAGACGACCAATGTGGTCATGAGCATCACGGAGAGCTCCAGGGGGAAGGACTCCGTCATGGGGCTTGAAGTAGTAGCGCGGAGGTCCATAGATATGCTCAGACGTGTCTGCAACAGGCGGGTCAGGTTGCGTAGGGACACTCCTTCTCCTTGATGAAGCTGCTTGAATTGGATCGAGAGGCCCGTGTTCTCCGAGAAAGTACTCCTGGGGAATGTTGAAGCTGACAGCTCCTGGTATCTCTAAACTCGTCAGGTTCCGGTTTGGAAGAACCACCTCGACTGGCTTGCCCTGCAAGTAGTAGTGGTAGACGTAGTCCTTCCCATACATCCCACTGAAATAGGTGGCAATCCTCAAGTAGGTGCCATCAATGAACCTAGGCCCCGCTGCGTCCTTTCCCAAGGGAACATTCAGAAATTGGAGCAGTGGTGTGATCATTCCGCCTATCCCCATCTTTGGGCGCGAATCAGTGGTGTACCACGCCCAGTCTCTGTAGTGTTCGGGACGGCCCACAAAGAAACTGACCATCCCAAAGGTAGCATAGATATCAGTGCTGGGAAGGGGTAACACTCCAGGTTGAGCGTAAGGACGGATAGCCGGACAGAGCAGTCGCATGTCTTCCTCAGTAACATTACCAGCTTGCTTCCGTGGGTAGAAAGCATGGACTAGCAATCTGTGGAGGTAGCGTACAGACGGGTGTCGGATGTGTGAGTTCTTGTCAGCCCCGGTAGAGTGCCTGTTTCCAGTGATCAACTTCCAAAGCTCTGTGGGGAGGTTCTCACACTTGGGAAGTGAGTGGTCTTCTAGGTCTTGGAACCCCATGACCCTCCCAATGTCCTTGAAGTTCATGTTGTATTCCCTTCCATTGACCTTGAACGTGATTTTTCCCCATCCTTGCCTCACATGCGCCGTGTCGTGGTAAGTGACCACAAGAGAGGATAGGAACTGACAAGTGACATCCTTGTAGAAAGGATAAGCCATGGTGAGGAGTTTTGGCATCTTCAAATGTCCCAGCATCGCCTCAATATCGGATTCTAGGCCCAACTCCTTCAGCAAATCGAGGTCGGCGAACCTGGTTGGAGCCCAAGTGACCCCATTCTTCAAGTGATCATACAGCTCCTCCACAGATGGAGTTTTTGCCCTGTCTCGATCCACAGCAACCCCTTTTCCTTTGGACATCTTGGCTTTTTTCGTAGGTGCCTGCTCATCAGCACTCTCAGTTTCACTCTCCTCATGAGTGGGAACTGCTACACTTTTCCCAGCCCTCTTCTCTTGTTCTTGCGATTTCCTTGCAGCCAAAGTCTGCTGTCGAACGGTTCTCTGCGTCCCTGACCCAGTTGGCTCGCAGGATAAAGCTTTTCCTCTTAGTGCAAACTCTTTTCTTTCAGCTTCTTGCTTCTCAGCTTCCAACTTTCCCTTTGTCTTTTTAACCATTTTCACCTGAAGAAGTAAAAACTTGAAAAGGGATAAGTAGTTGGAAGTAAAGAAAACAGGATTTTGCAAGAGAAAATTGCAAAAGTGAACTTAACAAATGAATTATCAATTTAAACTCAAGTTCAACACAATGCAACAATTCTCACTCTTGTAACACCTTAACACATCTAGTTCACCCACAAACTCACCCAATTAAGGTCAAATTCGAAAAATCCCTAATTCCATGAACCCTAATTTTGCCAAAGTGCAAATTAAACTCAATTTCACCATTAATTCAACAACCCAACTTGATAGATAAACTTTCCCTAGTCTATTTCACCACAATCTAGCAAGAAAGTGACCAAATTTCGACTTTCAAATTCTAGGGTTCATGGACCTACGAATTTGAATTTAAAAACTCAATACCTTGCTCTGGATGAAAGGAAATGGTGAATGGGTGGTGAGGAATATGCTACAGGGGCGAAAGCTTGGTTTAGAAACAAGAACTAGTTGATTTGGGTGAGAATTGAGAAGGTTTTGGGATTTTTGGTGTGGGTGAGTTTGAGAGAGTTTGTGAGTTTGTGAGAGGAGGGGAGAGTGAGAGAGATAGAGTCGCGGGGGTTGGGGGTAGGGTTAGGGTCGTCCGGTTCGGTCTAGGGTGGTTAGGGTCGGTTTACTTGAATTAAACCGGGGTTTAGAGTTAGGAAACTTACCTGGACCGGTTCGGGAGCGACGTGAGGGTGTCGCTGGGAAAGGTCGCTCCCGAGTCGTTTCCTCGCGTCGTGTTTCGACAAAACCGCGAGCGACCTTGGAGTGTCGCTCTCGAAACCTCGCTCTGGGCTGGAGCGACTTCAAGGTGTCGCTCTAGGACGTCGCTCCGGGTCAGTTTTTGAGCTCCGTTTCGTCGAAAACGCGAGCGACTCCGAGGTGTCGCTCCCATAATATCGCTCCCAGCTGGAGCGACCCTTCGGCCTCGCTCCGAGACCTCGCTCTGAGGCGATTTTTCTTGATCCGACGACGAAAACGCGAGCGACCTTGGAGTGTCGCTCTCGAAACCTCGCTCCCAGCTGGAGCGACCTTGAGGTGTCGCTGTGAGACCTCGCTCCCACGCACGACTCCTGCTCAAAATGAACCGATCAAGCACTTGCACACAACTTCTCTCTCTTTTTTTTTTTTATGCAATAAGATGAAAAATGGAAATACCAATGCAATATATACAAGGATACGCATGGGACTTCCTCCCAAGTGAGCTTGTTTTAAGTCCCGAGCTTGACTTTGCCTCCTTTTAGATTAGGCCGGGGTAGGATCAGACAGTGGAGTTGAAACCCCATCTTCCTCTGGTGCAGTAGCCATGTAGAGCTTAACCCTTTGTCCATTGACTGTGAAGTCTCTTCCATCAGTGCTCCACAAAACTATTGCGCCATATGGTCTAACCTCCTTGACCTTGAAAGGACCGGACCACCTTGACTTAAGCTTTCCTGGAAACAACTTCAGCCTAGAGTTGTAGAGAAGAACTTGGTCTCCTTCTTTAAACTCTCTCTTCAGGATGTTCTTGTCATGGAAAGCCTTAGTCTTCTCCTTGTAGATTCTTGAGTTCTCGAAAGCATCCATTCTTATCTCAGTTTTGAGCTCTGTTTCGTCAAAAGAGCGAGCGACTTCAGGACGTCGCTCCAACGTGGTCGCTCCGAGAGGTAAGGCACAGCGACTTCAGGACGTCGCTCCGGTTAGGTCGCTCCGAGAGGTAAGGCACAGCGACTTCATCGTGTCGCTGCGGTTAGGTCGCTCCGGTGTGTTGCTCGTCCGCTGATCACTTTAAACACTTCTGTTGAGCTCCAAATGCACCCAAACGTCTCCAAGAACTCCATGTGATACTCCAATACCTGATAAGGACTCATGTATGCAAAATGCAACCTAAACATGACTAAATCCTAATCTATATGATCAAAATGCATATGGATGGATGGATAAAACAATGGAAATATGCATGATATCAGTCAGCGCACACAGGACGTCGGTGGCTGTCAGTCAGCACACACAAGACGTCTGTGGCTGTCTATCAGTACACATATCAGCACGCTGGTCCTTGGACTCAGCACGTTGGCCCTTCATGTGGACTGTTCGGGTTATTTTGGCCCATGTGGACTGTCTGTTCAGTACACACAGGACGTCCGTGGGTGTCTGCCAGCACACACAGGATGTCTGTGGCTGTCTGTGGCTGTCCGTCAGCACATACATGACATCCGTGGCTATCCGTGGCTGTCCGTCAGCACACACAGGCCATTCGTGTTTGTCCGTGTGTGTCCGTCAGCACACACATGACGTCTGTGGCTGTCCATCAGTACACATATCTGCATGTTGGTCCTTGGAGTCAGCACGCTGACCCTTCCTGTGGACTGTTCGGGTGATTTTGGCCCACGTGGGCTGTCTGTTTAGTACACACAGGACGTCTGTGGGTGTCCGCCAGCACACACAGGACGTCTGTGGCTTTCCGTCAGCACACACAGGACGTCCGTGGCTGTCCGTGTGTGTCCGTGTTTTTCCGTCAGCACACACATGACGTCCGTGGCTGTCCATCAGTACACATATCAGCACGCTGGTCCTTGGACTTAGCATGCTGGCCCTTCCCGTGGACTGTTCGGGTGATTTTGACCCACGTGGGCTGTCTGTTCAGTACACACAGGACGTCCGTGGGTGTCCACCAGCACACACAGGACGTCCGTGGCTGTCTGTCAGCACACACAGGCCGTCTGTGTGTGTCCGTGTGTGTCCGTCAGCACACACAGGACGTCTGTGGCTGTCCATCAATACACATATCAACACGCTGGTCCTTGGACTCAGCACGCTGGCCCTTCCCGCGGACAGTTCGGGTGATTAGCCCATGTGGGCTGTCTGTTCAGTACACACAGGACTTCTGTGGGTGTCCGTTAGCACACACAGGCCGTCTGTGGCTGTCCGTGTGTGTCCGTCTGCACACACATGATGTTCGTGGATGTCCATCGGTACACATATCAGCACGTTGGTCCTTGGACAGCACACTTACCATTCATGTGGACTGTTCGGGTCATTTTGGCCCACGTGGGCTGTCTGTTCAGTACACACAGGACGTCCGTGGGTATCCCCCAGCACACACAGGATGCATGTGGCTGTCTGTGGCTATCCGTCAGCACACACAGGACGTCCGTGGCTGTCCATGTGTGTCCATCAGCACACACAGGACGTCTGTGGCTGTCCATCAGTACACATATCAGCACGTTGGTCCTTGGACTCAGCACGCTGACCCTTCTCGTGAACTGTTCGGGTGATTTTGGCCCACGTGGGCTGTATGTTCAGTACACATAGGACGTCTGTGGGTGTTCGTCAGCACACACAAGATGTTCGTGGGTGTTCGTCAGCACACAAGGACGTCCGTGGCTATCCATGTGTGTCCGTTTGTTTCGTTGTGTGTCCGTCAGCACACACATGACGTCAGTGGCTGTCCATCAGTACACATATCAGCACGTTGGTCGTTGGACTCAGCACGCTGACCCTTCCCATGGACTGTTCGGGTGATTTGGCCCACGTGGGCTGTCTGTTCAGTACACACATGACGTCTGTGGCCATCCGCCAGCACACACAGGACGTCTTTGGCTGTCCTTGGCTGTCCGTCAGCACACACAGGGCGTCTGTGGCTGTCCATCAGTACACATATCAGCACGTTGCTCCTTGGACTCAGCACGCTGAACCTTCCCGTGGACTGTTCGGGTGATTTGGGCCCACGTGGGCTGTCTGTTCAGTACACACAGGACGTCCGTGGGTGTCCGCCATCACACACAGGACGTCTGTGGCTGTAAGTCAGCACACACAGGACGTCGGTGGCTGTCAGTCAGCACACACAAGACGTCTGTGGCTGTCCATCAGTACACATATCAGCACGCTGGTCCTTGGACTCAGCACGTTGGCCCTTCCCGTGGACTGTTCGGGTTATTTTGGCCCATGTGGGTTGTCTGTTCAGTACACACAGGACGTCTGTGGGTGTCCGCCAGCCCACACAAAATGTCTGTGGCTGTCCGTCAGCACACACATGACATCCGTGGCTATTCGTGGCTGTCCATCAGCACACACAGGCCATTCGTGTTTTTCCGTGTGTGTCCGTCAGCACACACAGGACGTCTGTGGCTGTCCATCAGTACACATACCAGCATGTTGGTCCTTGGAGTCAGCACACCTGACCCTTCCCGTGGACTGTTCGGGTGATTTTGGCCCACGTGGGCTGTCTGTTCAGTACACACAGGACGTCCGTGGGTGTCCGCCAGCACACACAGGACGTCCGTGGCTGTCCGTCAGCACACACAGGACGTTTGTGGCTGTCCATCAGCACACACAGGACGTCCGTGGGTGTCCGCCAGCACACACAGGACGTCCGTGGCTGTCCGTCAGCACACACAGGACGTCTGTGGCTGTCCATCAGCACACACAGGACGTCCGTGGCTGTCCGTGTGTGTCCTTTTGTTTCCTTGTCTGTCGTCAGCACACACATGACGTCCGTGACTGTCCATCAGTACACATATCAGCACGGTGGTCCTTGGACTCAGCACGCTGACCCTTCCCATGGTCTGTTTGTGTGATTTTGGCCCACGTGGGCTGTCTGTTCATTACACACAGGATGTCTGTGACTGTCCGCCAGCACACACAAGACGTCTGTGGCTGTCCTTGGCTGTCCGTCAGCACACACAAGACGTCTGTGGCTGTCCATCAGTATACATATCAGCATGTTGCTTCTTGGACTTAGCACGCTGAACCTTCCCGTGGACTGTTCGGGTGATTTGGGCCCATGAGGGCTGTCTATTCAGTATTCACAGGACGTACGTGGGTGTCCGCCATCACACACAGGACGTACGTGGCTGTCCTTGGCTGTCCGTCAGCACACACAGGACTTCGGTGGGTGTTAGTCAGCACACACAGGACGTTTGTGGCTGTCCATCAGTACACATATCAGCACGCTGGTCCTTGGACTCAGCATGTTGGCCCTTCCCGTGGACTGTTCGGGTTATTTTGGCCCATGTGGGATGTCCGTTTAGTACACACAGGACGTCCGTGGGTAGCCGCCAGCACACACAGGATGTCCGTGGCTGTCTGTGGTTGTCTGTCAGCACACACATGACATCCGTGGCTATCCATGGCTGTCCGTTAGCACACACAGGCCATTCGTGTTAGTCCGTGTTTGTCCGTCAGCACACACAGGACGTCTGTTGCTGTCAATCAGTACACATATCAGCATGTTGGTCCTTGGACTCAGCACGCTGACCCTTCCCGTGGACTGTTCGGGTGATTTTGGCCCACGTGGGCTGTCTGTTCAGTACACACAGGACGTCCGTGTGTATCCGTCAGCACACACAGGACGTCTGTGGCTGTCCATCAGTACACATATCAGCACGTTGGTCCTTGGACTCAGCAGGCTGACCCTTCCCGTGGACTATTCGGGTGATTTTGGCCCACGTGGGATGTCTGTTCAGTACACACAGGACATCCGTGGGTGTCCGACAGCGCACACAGGACGTCCGTGGCTGTTCGTAAGCACACACAGGCCGTCCGTGTGTGTCTGTGTGTGTCCGTCAGCACGCACAAGACGTCCGTGGCTGTCCATAAGCACACATATCAGCACACTGGTCCTTGCCTCAGCACGCTGGCCCTTCCCGTGGACTGTTTTGGTGATTTTGGCCCACGTGGGCTATCTGTTCAGCACACACAGGACGTCTGTGGGTGTCCGTCAGCACACACAGGACGTCCGTGGCTGTCTGTGTGTGTCTGTTTGTGTTCATGTGTGTCCGTCAGCACACACATGACGTCCGTGGCTGTCCATCAGTACACATATCAGCATGTTAGTCCTTGGACTCAGCACGCTGACCCTTCCCGTGGACTGTTCGAGTGATTTTGGCCCACGTGGGCTGTCTGTTCAGTACACACAGGACGTCTGTGGCTGTCCGCCAGCACACACAGGACGTCCGTAGCTGTCCGTGGCTGTCCGTCAGCACACACAGGACGTCCTTGGCTGTCCATTAGTACACATATCAGCACATTGGTCCTTGGACTCAGCACGCTGACCCTTCCCGTGGACTGTTCGGGTGATTTTGGCCCACGTGGGCTGTCCGTTCAGTACACATAGGACGTCCATGGGTGTCCGCCAGCACACACATGACGTATGTGGCTGTCCGTCAGCACACACAAGACGTCCGTGTGTGTCTGTGTGTGTCTGTCAGCACACACAGGACGTCAGTGGCTGTCGATCAGTAGACATATCAACACCCTTGTCCTTGCCTCAGCATGTTGGCCCTTCCCGTGGACTGTTCGGGTTATTTTGGCCCATGTGGGCTGTCCGTTTAGTACACACAGGACGTCCGTGGGTAGCCGCCAGCACACACAGGATGTCCGTGGCTGTCTGTGGTTGTCTGTCAGCACACACATGACATCCGTGGCTATCCATGGCTGTCCGTTAGCACACACAGGCCATTCGTGTTAGTCCGCGTTTGTCCGTCAGCACACACAGGACGTCTGTTGCTGTCAATCAGTACACATATCAGCATGTTGGTCCTTGGACTCAGCACGCTGACCCTTCCCGTGGACTGTTCGGGTGATTTTGGCCCACGTGGGCTGTCTGTTCAGTACACAAAGGACGTCCGTGTGTATCCGTCAGCACACACAGGACGTCTGTGGCTGTCCATCAGTACACATATCAGCACGTTGGTCCTTAGACTCAGCAGGCTGACCCTTCCCGTGGACTGTTCGGGTGATTTTGGCCCACGTGGGATGTCTGTTCAGTACACACAGGACATCCGTGGGTGTCCGACAGCGCACACAGGACGTCCGTGGCTGTTCGTAAGCACACACAGGCCGTCCGTGTGTGTCTGTGTGTGTCCGTCAGCACGCACAGGACGTCCGTGGCTGTCCATCAGCACACATATCAGCACACTGGTCCTTGCCTCAGCACGCTGGCCCTTCCCGTGGACTGTTCTGGTGATTTTGGCCCACGTGGGCTATCTGTTCAGCACACACAGGACGTCTGTGGGTGTCCGTCAGCACACACAGGACGTCCGTGGCTGTCTGTGTGTGTCTGTTTGTGTTCATGTGTGTCCGTCAGCACACACATGACGTCCGTGGCTGTCCATCAGTACACATATCAGCATGTTAGTCCTTGGACTCAGCACGCTGACCCTTCCCGTGGACTGTTCGAGTGATTTTGTCCCACGTGGGCTGTCTGTTCAGTACACACAGGACGTCTGTGGCTGTCCGCCAGCACACACAGGACGTCCGTAGCTGTCCGTGGCTGTCCGTCAGCACACACAGGACGTCCTTGGCTGTCCATTAGTACACATATCAGCACATTGGTCCTTGGACTCAGCACGCTGACCCTTCCCGTGGACTGTTCGGGTGATTTTGGCCCACGTGGGCTGTCCGTTCAGTACACATAGGACGTCCGTGGGTGTCCGCCAGCACACACATGACGTATGTGGCTGTCCGTCAGCACACACAAGACGTCCGTGTGTGTCTGTGTGTGTCTGTCAGCACACACAGGACGTCAGTGGCTGTCGATCAGTAGACATATCAACACCCTTGTCCTTGCCTCAGCATGTTGGCCCTTCCCGTGGACTGTTCGGGTTATTTTGGCCCATGTGGGCTGTCCGTTTAGTACACACAGGACGTCCGTGGGTAGCCGCCAGCACACACAGGATGTCCGTGGCTGTCTGTGGTTGTCTGTCAGCACACACATGACATCCGTGGCTATCCATGGCTGTCCGTTAGCACACACAGGCCATTCGTGTTAGTCCGTGTTTGTCCGTCAGCACACACAGGACGTCTGTTGCTGTCAATCAGTACACATATCAGCATGTTGGTCCTTGGACTCAGCACGCTGACCCTTCCCGTGGACTGTTCGGGTGATTTTGGCCCACGTGGGCTGTCTGTTCAGTACACAAAGGACGTCCGTGTGTATCCGTCAGCACACACAGGACGTCTGTGGCTGTCCATCAGTACACATATCAGCACGTTGGTCCTTAGACTCAGCAGGCTGACCCTTCCCGTGGACTGTTCGGGTGATTTTGGCCCACGTGGGATGTCTGTTCAGTACACACAGGACATCCGTGGGTGTCCGACAGCGCACACAGGACGTCCGTGGCTGTTCGTAAGCACACACAGGCCGTCCGTGTGTGTCTGTGTGTGTCCGTCAGCACGCACAGGACGTCCGTGGCTGTCCATCAGCACACATATCAGCACACTGGTCCTTGCCTCAGCACGCTGGCCCTTCCCGTGGACTGTTCTGGTGATTTTGGCCCACGTGGGCTATCTGTTCAGCACACACAGGACGTCTGTGGGTGTCCGTCAGCACACACAGGACGTCCGTGGCTGTCTGTGTGTGTCTGTTTGTGTTCATGTGTGTCCGTCAGCACACACATGACGTCCGTGGCTGTCCATCAGTACACATATCAGCATGTTAGTCCTTGGACTCAGCACGCTGACCCTTCCCGTGGACTGTTCGAGTGATTTTGGCCCACGTGGGCTGTCTGTTCAGTACACACAGGACGTCTGTGGCTGTATGCCAGCACACACAGGACGTCCGTGGCTGTCCGTGGCTGTCCGTCAGCACACACAGGACGTCCTTGGCTGTCCATTAGTACACATATCAGCACATTGGTCCTTGGACTCAGCACGCTGACCCTTCCCGTGGACTGTTCGGGTGATTTTGGCCCACGTGGGCTGTCCGTTCAGTACACATAGGACGTCCGTGGGTGTCCGCCAGCACACACATGACGTATGTGGCTGTCCGTCAGCACACACAAGACGTCCGTGTGTGTCTGTGTGTGTCTGTCAGCACACACATGACGTCAGTGGCTGTCGATCAGTAGACATATCAACACCCTTGTCCTTGCCTCAGCATGCTGGCCCTTCCCGTGGACTGTTCGGCTGATTTTGGCCCACGTGGGATGTCTGTTCAGTACACACAGGACATCCGTGGGTGTCCGACAGCGCACACAGGACGTCTGTGGCTGTTCGTAAGCACACACAGGCTGTCCGTGTGTGTCTGTGTGTGTCCGTCAGCACGCACAGGACGTCCGTGGCTGTCCATCAGCACACATATCAGCACACTGGTCCTTGCCTCAGCACGCTGGCCCTTCCCGTGGACTGTTCTGGTGATTTTGGCCCACGTGGGCTATCTGTTCAGCACACACAGGACGTCTGTGGGTGTCCGTCAGCACACACAGGACGTCCGTGGCTGTCTGTGTGTGTCTGTTTGTGTTCATGTGTGTCCGTCAGCACACACATGACGTCCGTGGCTGTCCATCAGTACACATATCAGCATGTTAGTCCTTGGACTCAGCACGCTGACCCTTCCCGTGGACTGTTCGAGTGATTTTGGCCCACGTGGGCTGTCTGTTCAGTACACACAGGACGTCTGTGGCTGTATGCCAGCACACACAGGACGTCCGTGGCTGTCCGTGGCTGTCCGTCAGCACACACAGGACGTCCTTGGCTGTCCATTAGTACACATATCAGCACATTGGTCCTTGGACTCAGCACGCTGACCCTTCCCGTGGACTGTTCGGGTGATTTTGGCCCACGTGGGCTGTCCGTTCAGTACACATAGGACGTCCGTGGGTGTCCGCCAGCACACACATGACGTATGTGGCTGTCCGTCAGCACACACAAGACGTCCGTGTGTGTCTTTGTGTGTCTGTCAGCACACACAGGACGTCAGTGGCTGTCGATCAGTAGACATATCAACACCCTTGTCCTTGCCTCAGCATGTTGGCCCTTCCCGTGGACTGTTCGGGTTATTTTGGCCCATGTGGGCTGTCCGTTTAGTACACACAGGACGTCCGTGGGTAGCCGCCAGCACACACAGGATGTCCGTGGCTGTCTGTGGTTGTCTGTCAGCACACACATGACATCCGTGGCTATCCATGGCTGTCCGTTAGCACACACAGGCCATTCGTGTTAGTCCGTGTTTGTCTGTCAGCACACACAGGACGTCTGTTGCTGTCAATCAGTACACATATCAGCATGTTGGTCCTTGGACTCAGCACGCTGACCCTTCCCGTGGACTGTTCGGGTGATTTTGGCCCACGTGGGCTGTCTGTTCAGTACACAAAGGACGTCCGTGTGTATCCGTCAGCACACACAGGACGTCTGTGGCTGTCCATCAGTACACATATCAGCACGTTGGTCCTTAGACTCAGCAGGCTGACCCTTCCCGTGGACTGTTCGGGTGATTTTGGCCCACGTGGGATGTCTGTTCAGTACACACAGGACATCCGTGGGTGTCCGACAGCGCACACAGGACGTCCGTGGCTGTTCGTAAGCACACACAGGCCGTCCGTGTGTGTCTGTGTGTGTCCGTCAGCACGCACAGGACATCCGTGGCTGTCCATCAGCACACATATCAGCACACTGGTCCTTGCCTCAGCACGCTGGCCCTTCCCGTGGACTGTTCTGGTGATTTTGGCCCACGTGGGCTATCTGTTCAGCACAAACAGGACGTCTGTGGGTGTCCGTCAGCACACACAGGACGTCCGTGGCTGTCTGTGTGTGTCTGTTTGTGTTCATGTGTGTCCGTCAGCACACACATGACGTCCGTGGCTGTCCATCAGTACACATATCAGCATGTTAGTCCTTGGACTCAGCACGCTGACCCTTCCCGTGGACTGTTCGAGTGATTTTGGCCCACGTGGGCTGTCTGTTCAGTACACACAGGACGTCTGTGGCTGTCCGCCAGCACACACAGGACGTCCGTAGCTGTCCGTCAGCACACACAGGACGTCCTTGGCTGTCCATTAGTACACATATCAGCACATTGGTCCTTGGACTCAGCACGCTGACCCTTCCCGTGGACTGTTCGGGTGATTTTGGCCCACGTGGGCTGTCCGTTCAGTACACATAGGACGTCCGTGGGTGTCCGCCAGCACACACATGACGTATGTGGCTGTCCGTCAGCACACACAAGACGTCCGTGTGTGTCTGTGTGTGTCTGTCAGCACACACAGGACGTCAGTGGCTGTCGATCAGTAGACATATCAACACCCTTGTCCTTGCCTCAGCATGCTGGCCCTTCCCGTGGACTGTTCGGGTGATTTTGGCCCACGTGGGCTGTCTGTTCAGTACACACAGGACATCCGTGGGTGTCCATCAGCACACACAGGATGTTCGTGGGTGTCCGTCAGCACACACAGGACGTTCGTGGCTGTCTGTGTGTGTCCGTTTGTGTCCATGTGTGTTTGTCAGCAAACACAGGACGTCTGTGGCTGTCCATCAGTACACATATCAGCACGTTGGTCCTTGGACTCAGCACGCCGACCCTTCCCGTGGACTGTTCGGGTGATTTTGGCCCACGTGGGCTGTTTGTTCAGTACACACAAGACATATGTGGCTGTCCGACAGCACACACAGGACGTCTGTGGCTGTCCGTCAGCACACACATGACGTCTCTGGCTGTCCGTGTGTGTCTGTCAGCACACACATGACGTCTGTGGCTGTCCATCAGTACACATATCAGCACGTTGCTCCTTGGACTAAGCACGCTGACCCTTCCTGTGGACTGTTCGGGTGATTTTGGCCCACATGGGCTGTCTGTTCAGTACACACAGGACGTCCGTGGGTGTCCGCCAGCACACACAGGACGTCTGTGGCTGTCCGTGGCTGTCCGTCAGCACACACAGGCCGTCTGTGGCTGTCCGTGTGTGTCCGTGTGTGTCCGTCAGCACACACAGGACCTGGACTGTTCGTGTCGCATCCCCGTCCCGGGATCTTGACATAGGGCCTAGATGTTTCGATAGAAACGAGACTGCCTTGGTTCAGATTAAGAGAATTGATCGTGAACAAGGTGGGATGAGTGAAATTATCAGAATGGATCATGGGAAAGCTCAGTCTATGTCAATAAATAGACCAAAGGACTTAGACGGATTGAATAGGATGAAGAGAACATGCTAGGACGAGTTAGACGATAGCTGGACGAAGTGAACAAGTAGCTAGGTTAGCTCAATGAAGGTAAACTAAGTTCACTCTAGCTCCATCCAAACTAAGTCAGCTCCACTAGCTGGACTGCTATCTCACTCAGCTGGGTCAGCTGGGAGCCAGCTCATCTCAGCTACACGGACAGTTCGAGTTTCGGGCCGATGGTCCGGGTCCGGGTCAGTGGCGGGCCATGAGGTCTGGCCATGTGGTCCATGAGTCGTTGGGCTCTTGTGTGCAGGCCGTGGGCTTGAGTACCAAGTCTGGGCTTGGGTTGGACGTGCCTAGAAGGTCTGGAACCTTCTATATCCGAACAGGTACGATCTGGACCGTTGATTTTAATCAATGGCCAAGATCTGTCCCAGAAGGATGCTTCGAGGGGATGTGACTCTTCGCACATGACCCTTGGTTTCCTATATAAAGGATGCACGACCAGTGATCAAGACATTCAATCAGTTTCGTGAGAAACAAAAGGCAGAGGCCAAATAGAAAGGGAGAGAGAGATCGGCCGGAAAAGGGTCGGTTGTGGTTGTTTAGTACCTCCGGCAAGGAGAACGGTTTAGGAGAGGGAAGGCCGTGTGGTTATGAATACCCAGGGTATATAGAAAGGTCTGGAGAAGGACTCCAAAGCGTGGTTCAATCCAATAGGGTAAGTGGGGTAACAACCGACTCATCGGCTAAGACCATCGGGCAGTCCGAACCGGTCTAGCCATGGGCGTTTGGATTGTGTCCCATTCTTCTTATTATTTTCATCTAATTCTTCTTCTACTCCTTCTTAACATTGGCGTGGCCTTGTGGATATGTTGGGATTGGTTATAACCGTGGTTCTGGTTGAGTAATGCGGTCGCGGTCCATAACCGTCGAGTTAGGCACGCGCATGGTCTAAACCGGCCTCAGGTGATCCGATTGGATAGGGGCGGTTCTGTTCTGTTCTGAACGGTTGCACCACTTCCCTGAACAGTCACAATGGTTCATGTCTTGTGTAGGTTAAGGCGTGGTCCTTTGTCCATAGGCCGGACACACGCACGGACCAGACAGTCCATACGGACGGTTAGGTCGAACGGTTGGAACATCTGAATGGGTGCGAGATGCCAAGGGTCATGAGTTGCCAAGAGGCACAAGTGTCCAAAGGGTATTAGTTCCCAAAGGGTGTAAGTTCCAAACGGTTCCATTGGTTCAAGGCTTAGGCCGAACCAAGTGGACAGTCTGCGGCTGCATAGTCAAACGGACGGACTGTTAGTTTAACCGGAGTGTTGTGTCGCAAGGTCTGATCAGTTGCAGGGAAATCCGGTTTGGTTTTGGGCCTTACTCTGTGGTATGGATCCAGGCTTTGGGTCAGATCAGATAAGAAGGTCTGTGAGCCTTTGGGCCGGACTTATAACTGGTTGATCGCACCTAGATCTTAACCAGACTGTTAGACGGGACTATGGACGATCCAGCTATGGTTGGATGGTTCTAGCCGAAAAGGCTAAGTGAGATATCTTACAATCAAACTTGGGTTGGTGAGTAAGATAGGCGCCATATGCCTTATGTAGGGTGTAGACCCACAAGATGGCAATGGAAGGCCGGTTATATCAGTAACTGCTAAGCAGACGATGGCTTATCAAGTCTAGTGGTCGGATCATGTTTCATGACGATGGTTTGATGGCGGAACAATAGTATGGATAGTCACGTTGCTGGAGTAAGAGTATTGATGTGGTGCTTCTAGATATCAACTTGGTGTTGATAGCTTCGAGATTGGCTAAGAGTCATGACGAAGTGTATGGCTAGTACTATGTGTCGTAGACCATAGGTACTAAGCCTAGGTGTGATTATTCATGGAAAGCCGTGTAAGTTATGATCATGGTTGAGTATGGACGACCTGACCTCTGGATGATGGTTCAAGGTGTAGAACTAATCTGATTAAGGAATGCATCGGTTGGTATGAACAAGTCATATCTGTTGTCTGGGTTAAGTCCCAAGGCCGGTCAGGCCAGATGATGACTCATCAGTTCCAAGTCATGTGAGGATGCTTGGTTGATTGACTTAGGATCTAATGAGCTTTGTCAGTCCAGAAGATGGACTTGGTACCATTTCCAATACGGCAAAAGGATTTTGGATTGTGCATGAGCCGAGAAAGGCCAGATGCAGACCCTTATCCTTTCAAAGACTTCTCGCAGGTTAATTATTTCAGTGGGGATGGTTGGTTGAATGACTAAGTACCTAGGGGAGTTGTTTGATGCAGGAGTCATGATAAGAACCTTAAGTAAGATCATTGAGAGATCGGGGTCCAGTTGTCAAGCAAGAGCAATTTGAGTCAATGGAGGACCGATGAGCTAATAAGCTCCATAGATGTGGCAAACGTATGATCTAGCATTTACTTATGTAGATCTAGATAGAATGGTTTAGGGGAATGGAACCTCAGAATCGTATGACTTGGTTTGGGTTTAGGATTGACTTTTAAGCTAATTGGTAGTTGAGTAAACTGACCAAGGCTAAGGTGATTCCACCAGACAAGGGTTAGATTGGTTTTAGACCAATGGTTAACTAGAGAATAATCCGCTGCATATCTGTTGAAAGGATCTAGGCTATTAATGACTAGGGAAGTCTTTAGCTAAGATCTAAGTTAGCCATCGCCTTTAGGCGATATTATAAATAAAGGGCAAAAATTAAAGAGGTTCGGCCAGGAAGTGGACCGAGCGACGTAAGCCTTCGACCATGGCCTAGTCGGCCGGGATCGGGTCTTACAAGTTGGTATCAGAGCATGCTTGATCCTGTTTAGGACAACGCTCAAAGATTTTGCGTTCCATACCGAAATTGTTTCCAAAACTATGATGACTATGAAACTTTAGTTGGGGTGAGCCAAGAAAGAGTTGAGGTAAGCTAGGGTATCATGCTTGTGAATGTGGGAATTCTAAGTTGAACCGGCTTAGCCAAGATACATTTTCCAAGGGCAAGATCCTAAAAACAGAAAGGTTGATCGATCTAGTATTTAGAAGTAATAGACGGGTTGGAAGGGATGGAAGCAATGCAAGACTTGTTTATGGATGACCTGAAAAAAGGAAGTAACATGGACCAGAGAGCGGCTTAGGTTGAAATAAATGTGCAGCATTCTACTGAAGTTAAGTGTTATCCCTTGATGGCTGTTCATAATAAGTAAAGCATATGCAATAATAAAATCTGACTCAAGGGAGACACTACATGACCAGTACACGAGTGGACTTATGATCAGATGGATCAGTTAGGACTCGGTATAAGTCAAGGTAGGTTTCCATTGATCCAGTTAGATGGAATGAATCAATTCCACTCTGAATCCGTCCAAAGAAAGAATTGAGGAATCTCAGGGTGGTTGTTCCAATCATTGGAAGAACATAATGTTAAGTATCTTAGTATTATGGGGATTGAGGTATATTATAATTGCTGTTGTGAATGGTGTCAGCATTCGCAATAGTAAGACGCTTTGGAGAATGGTATGGGATGTTTTCCAAATGTGTGATCAAACCAAAATCCTACTCATCTAGGTACCTACTGGAAGTAGAAGTATTGAAGTTATTGACAATGCAATGAGGGATGTTATGGGACGTCCTTCGTGGTATGATCATGAACCAAAGTATTTTTCCATAAGACAGTGGCATATGATTACAACAAGATGTTGTGAATCAGTCTAAGGTAGTTTATGTTTACGGTTGAGTGGTATGGGGAACAAGGCAGTCCACTAAAGCTTGGTTTCTTAGGGATTTCCAGGAGTCTACCAGGACTCAACAGAGATAAGCATTACTCCTTAAAGAAGACGATATTCAAAAGAAAGACATAGACTTGTTGGATACTAGGACCGCAACCTGAAGAGTTCGTTCAGTGACACAAGGAATGTCTTTGGATGGATTTACAAGTATCACTTGAATGGATGCTTGATGGACCCTCGACTGTGGTTGAAGTAGACAAGTCAGGGTGCCATAAGCAAAACCAGAAAGGACCACTTGATAGGATTTTTGTGGTTAAATCATTATCAAGTGGGGGAGACTGGTACATCAATGGTCAAAGAGATTTGATCATTGGAGAGTTCATTTGGTTCTTAAAGAATCAAGTTGTTCTGTTCCATGTTCAAAACGAGACTACGTTCAGTTGGGACATTTTGTCATGAGACAAGGTATAACCACCACTGGATTTGAGGACGAATCCATCTCAAGTGGGGGAGACTTGTCGCATCCCCGTCCCGGGATCTTGACATAGGGCCTAGACGTTTCGATAGAAACGAGACGGCCTTGGCTCAGATCAAGAGAATTGATCGTGAACAAGGTGGGATGAGTGAAATAATCAGAATGGATCATGGGAAATCTCAGTCTACGTCAATAAATAGAACAAAGGACTTAGAATTGAATAGGATGAAGAGAACAAGCTAGGACGAGTTAGACGATAGCTGGACGAGTTAGACGATAGCTGGACGAAGTGAACGAGTAGCTCGGTTAGCTCAATGAAGGTAAACTAAGTTCACTCTAGCTCGATCCAAACTAAGTCAGCTCCACTAGCTGGACTGCTAGCTCACTCAGCTTGGTCAGCTGGGAGCCAGCTCATCTCAGCTACACGGACAGTTTGAGTTTCGGGCCGATGGTCCGGGTCCGGGTCAGTGGCGGGCCATGAGGTCCGGCCATGTGGTTCATGAGTCGTTGGGCTCTTGTGTGCAGGCCGTGGGCTTGAGTACCAATTCTGGGCTTGGGTTGGACGTGCCAAGAAGGTCTGGAGCCTTCTATATCCAAACAGGTACGATCTGGACCGTTGATTGTAATCGATGGCCAAGATCTGTCCCATAAGGATGCTTCGAAGGGATGTGACTCTCCGCACATGAGCCTTGGTTGCCTATATAAAGGATGCACGACCAGAGATCAAGGCATTCAATAAGTTTCGTGAGAAACAAAAGGCAGAGGCCAAATAGAAAGGGAGAGAGAGAGATCGGCCGGAAAAGGGTCGGTTGTGGTTGTTTAGTACCTTCGGCAAGGAGAACGGTTTAGGAGAGTGAAGTCCGTGTGGTTATGAATACCCAGGGTATAGAGAAAGGTCTGGAGAAGGACTCCAAAGCCGTAGTTCAATCCAAAAGGGTCAGTGGGGTAACCACCGACTCATCGGCTAAGACCATCGGGCAGTCCGAACCGGTCTAGCCATGGGCGTTTGGTTTGTGTCCCATTCTTCTTATTCATTTCATCTAATTCTTCTTCTACTCCGTCTTAACATTGGCGTGGCCTTGTGGATATGTTGGGATTGGTTATAACCGTGGTTCTGGTTGAGTAATGCGGTCGCGGTCCATAACCATAGAGTTAGGCACGCGCATGGTCTAAACCGGACTCAGGTGATCCGATTGGATAGGGGCGGTTCTGTTCTGTTATGAAAGGTTGCAACCCTTCCATGAAGAGTTACAATGGTTCATGTCTTGTGTAGGTTAAGGCGTGGTCCTTTGGCCATAGGCTGGACACACGCAAAGACCACACAGTCCATACAGACGGTTATGTCGAACTGTTGGAACATCTGAATGGGTGCGAGATGCCAAGGGTCATGAGTTGCCAAGAGGGAAAAGTGTCCAAAGGGTACTAGTTCCCAAAGGGTGTAAGTTCCAAAAGGTGCCATTGGTTCAAGGCTTAGGCTGAACCAAGTGGACAGTCCGCGGCTGCATAGTCGAACAGACGGACGGTTAGTTTAACCGGAGTGTTGTGTCGCAAGGTCTGATTGGTTGCAGGGAAATCCGGTTTGGTCTTGGGCCTTACTCTGTGGTATGGATCCAGGCTTTGGGTCGGATCAGATAAGAAGGTCTGTGAGCCTTTGGGCCGGACTTATAACTGGTCGATCGCACCTAGATCTTAACCAGACGGTTTGACGGGACTATGGATGATCCGGCTATGGTTGGATGGTTCTAGCCGCAAAGGCTAAGTGGGATATCATACAATCAACCTCGGGTTGGTGAGTAGGATAGGCGCCATATGCCTTATGTAGGGTGTAGACCCACATGATGGCAATGGAAGGCCGGTTATATCAGTACCTGCTAAGTAGACGATGGCTTATCAAGTCTAGTGGTTGGATCATGTTTCATGACGATGGTTTGGTGGCCGAACAATAGTATGGATAGTCACGTTGCTGGAATAAGAGTATTGATGTGATGCTTCAAGATATCAACTTGGTGTTGATAGCTTCGAGATTGGCTAAGAGTCATGACGAAGTGTCTGGCTAGTACTATGTGTCGTAGACCATAGGTACTAAGCCTAGGTGTGATTATTCATGGAAAGCCGTGTAAGTTAAGATCATGGTTGAGTATGGACGACCTGACCTATGGATGATGGTTCAAGGTGTCGGAACTAATCTGATTAAGGAATGCATCGGTTGGTATGAACAAGTCATATCTGTTGTCTGGGTTAAGTCCCAAGGCCGGTCAGGCCAGATGATGATTCATCAGTTCCAAGTCATGTGAGGATGGTTGGTTGATTGACTTAGGATCTAATGAGCTTTGTCAGTCCAGAAGATGGACTTGGTACTAATGCCTATAAGGCAAAAGGATTTCGGATTGGGCATGAGCTGAGAAAGGCCAGATGCAAACCCTTATCCTTTCAAAGACTTCTCAAAGGTTACTTATGTCAGTGGGGATTGTTGGTTGAATGACTAAGTACCTAGGGGAGTTATTTGATGCAGGAGTCATGATAAGGACCAGTAATATCATTGAGTGATCGGGGTCCAGCTGTCAAGCAAGAGCAATTTGAGTCAATGGAGGACCGATGAGCTAATAAGCTCCATAGATGTGGCAAAGGTATGATCTAGCATTTACTTATGTAGATCTAGATAGAATGGTTTAGGGGAATGGAACCTCAGAATCGTATGACTTGGTTTAAGTTTAGGATTAACTTTTAAGCTAATTGGTGGTTGTGTAAACTGACCAAGGCTAAGGTGATTCGACCAGACAAGTGTTAGATTGGTTTTAGACCAATGGTTAACTAGAGAATAATCCGCTGCGTATCTTTTGAAAGGATCTAGGCTATTAATGACTAGGGAAGTCTTTAGCTAAGATCTAAGTTAGCCATCGCCTTAGGCGATATTATAAATAAAGGGCAAAAATTAAGAGGTTCAGCCAGGAAGTGGACCGAGCGACGTAAGCCTTCGACCACGGCCTAGTCGTCCGGGATCGGGTCTTACAGTCCGGGTGATTTTGGCCCACGTGGGCTGTCTGTTCAGTACACAGAGGATGTCCGTGGGTGTCTGATATACCATGATTTTCACCCGTTTTTATACATGGTATATAAAGGTTTTAAGATGTATTAATCATGTTTTAGAGTCCTTTCAAAGCAAATACAGGTTTATTCACCTGATGGAAGGAAATGATACTTTTGGGACATTTTGGAATGCTTTTACGCAAGGAAAACCGATCGACGCTTGAAGAGCAACATTGGTCGATCATAATCACTTACCATCGATCGACATACATACATGTGAATCGATCGATGCCCAGTCACACGAATGAAATCGCAAATTAAAAGATTTCATTTCCTTGAAGATCTATTATTTGCAACTTAAGTCCCTAGCCGCCTGTTAGGCTATATGTACTAGGGTTTTGTATCATTTTTAGTAGACACTTGCAAAAAGACCTAGTTTGGAGAAGGAACATTTTGGCTACCATTAGAAGATCTTAGGATTGGAGAGATAGATCTGAGACTGCAAAACAGAGAAGATCTTGAACTCCTTTATCTCTATTACTCTATCTATTTGTGTTCTATGTTTCATTTGAGTTTATTTCACACCATCATGACTTTGTCTCTCATGAATATGTTTCAGTAAACCAATCGTTAGATTTAGGTTTCTCACCATGGTTGAAATTATGTACTGTTAATATGACTATATAAAAGGTGTTTTGATTGTTCTTTCATTGCTTGCGAACTTAATGCTAAAATTGAGATTGATCACCTTCATTTTAGATCTTAGGATTAATTGAGTCCAACTAATCGTTTCCCCTCAATACATGAACCCACTTGCGTGATCTAACCAACTCAGGCACAACGACAGTTGGTCTGAGAAGGTTAGAGAACAAGTTAAACCCGTTTGCAAGGCTCGCTAGAATAACCATCGATCGATGCAACTATCGTTCTGTCAGTCGATCGTTACAAAGGTGTATCGGTCGATGTAAATCTAGTCACATCGATTGACACTCTCTCGAGATCAAAATACGACAGTTGAGATCCGAGATATAGCGAAGATAACCTATCTGGTTAAATCATTGTTTAGTTCAAAAACCATCAAACCCTTTAGTCTAAACTAAGTGCATACATTTCATACCTGAGATTTACCTGAATCTAGCTGCTTTCCCATTCTTGAAACCACTTCAATTCAATCTATTGAATCACTATTGTTTTTGATTTATCATTTACTGCTTTTAAAACTATTAAAACCTTCTAGTCTATCTTCATTTCTAATTATTTAAGTCTATTGAGTAATCCTAGAGTCTCTGTGGATTTGATCCTTAAGTACTACATCTGAACCTCTTTTGATGAGAGTAACACTCTTTAGGGTAATTTGAGTGATATCAAATTTGGCGCCGTTGCCTGGGACTCTTTCTTATTACCATTAGATTTAATTTAGAATTTAGTATAGACTTGTTACGAAAAACTTGCTAAAGTTTTCTTGCTTAATCTGTTACGCAGACACAAAGAATGGAGAACACAGAGCGCGACCAACCATCGATCGACGGAGACACGTTTCCATCGAGCAACATTGAGTCAGAAGAATTGACCGATACGGAGCTGCCAACATCGATCGATACCATCCAGCCGGAATCAGGTAAGTTTTCTCTTACCAAGCCCGCTAATGAGAAAGTAGTCCAAACTGAACTAAATGGTCAAACGAGCAATGAAGCTAGCCAAACTGAACAGGGGACTGAAATCCCTGTTAAGGAAAATTCCACCTTAACTAAAGGTGAAGATATAAAATTGTCCATACAAGACTACCTTGATCCTGGTAGGACCTATTCCAATAGGTCCGCTATTAAAATACCAGGAGATGATACCAAGAAATCTAAGTTTAACGCAGATTACTACCGTATGGTTCGTCAAAACCCATTCCGTGGATCCCTCCCAGAACACCCACAAGATCACATTGAAAATTTGGAAGAATTAATACCAGATTAATATGATCGTTGCAAACTATTCTCATTCTCCCTAGAAGGAGAAGCCCTCAGGTGGTTAAACTGATTAGCAACAGGATCACTCACTTGTTGGGAAGAGATTATAAGTGCCTTCCTTAGAGAATTTTTGACTGATGAACGCTACTGGGAAGTAAGAAAGCAAATTTCTACATTTTGCGAAGGTCCACCCGAATCGTTTAAAAACGCCTGGGGAAGATTCAGAGGCTATGAACTTGAATGTCCCCATCACGGTTATTCAGAACCACAACTTCTTAACATCTTTTATGGAGGTGTTAACTTGAGCTATAAAACCACACTCGATACAGCGAGTGATGGAAATTTCATCCCTAGGAATCCCGAAGGAGCTAGACGTCTTATCAAGAATATGACAACGGGAAGATCCTATGAAAAGATGGATGAAGAGATAGAAAAAGCAACAAGTCCAAAAGACAATTCTGATTTGATAGAAATTAAGAATTCCCTTAAATCCCTTCATTCCTTTCTTCAAAACCAACACCGATCTGATATAGCCCAGATCGACGACAACGCTTTGTCTGACACCGATGATTATTTGGATGAAGGAACGAACTGTTCTGATCCCTACTCTTTGCTTCATGTCGATAGCTTTACCCAAGCTTATGACACTGCTGTAAACTCACGTACAAGAAGAGAGAGGTTCAATATCAGGCAAGCTCTTACTGGCAACCGTAAGACAAAATCAGAGTTTTACAGAAAAATAAATATGGTTTACGGAGAATTAATGGAGAAAGCAGATTCTTTGGGAGAACTAATCCGAAAATTAGAAGGTCAAGTAGCTGAGATTGCAACTGCCGTGAAAAGAGATGCTGGATGTCTTCCCGGAAGAACTGATTTAAACCCGAGACGTCAAGTCAGGGCCGTAATGCTGCGCAGCGGGAAAAACCTCGCAGCAGATACGAGGAATAACACAGATGTTGGAAAACCTGACGACACCGACAAGACCGGAAAAAGCAACTCTCATCCTATTCTTCTTAACGATCTTGACCCAAATCCATCTCACGAGAACCGGAAAACCACTGCTTAAAAGGCTAAGGAAAAGGCAATAGACTTAGAACTAGAAGAAAATACAGAGATTGACGACGAAATTGATCGACAATACGGAAATGACGTCGATCGACCTAAAACACCTGCCATCGATCGACAACCTGGATGAAAAAGACTCTTTCCTATGTGGAAAAAGTTTCTAAGGATGAAAAAGACTCTTTCCTAAACATGTGTTCAGACAACCCCTTAGAAGACTTTCTTAACCACGTGGGAAATGAAATTTTCAGCATATCAGATATGAAAGACGATTACATGCGACTAATGGACGCTAGCATCGAAGTTGCAAATGTAGAAGAAAATAACGACTCAGAAGTTATCATCGATCGATACCTACAAGATACCGTCGATCGACAACCTCCCTCGCAATCAAATTGGTCTAAAGATAAAGCACCAAAAGTAGAATTAAAACCTCTACCCAGCGGTCTTAAGTACGCTTACCTTTATGAACAGTCCTACCCTGTTATCGTCAACGCCAATCTCACTAGCGGAGAACTTGCTTTATTGCTGAATAAATTACGCAAGTACAAGAAAGCGATCGGGTATTCTCTCGATGACATTCCTGGAATCTCTCCCGATCTTTGCATGCATCGGATCAACTTGGAAGATGGCGCTAAAACGTCAATAGAGCAGCAAAGGAGATTGAATCTGAATCTAAAGGAAGTAGTTAAAAAGGAAATTATAGAACTCCTTGATGCTGGAGTTATTTACCCTATTTCGTATAGCAAATGGGTAAGCCCCGTACATGTTGTACCCAAAAAGGGAGATATCCCTGTAGTGAAGAATGAAAAGGACGAACTCATTCCGACTCGCACCGTTACTGGTCATCGGATGTGTATTGATTATAGGAAATTGAATGCCGCTACTAGGAAAGACCATTTTCCCCTTTCCTTATTGATCAGATGCTGGAGAGATTAGCTAATCACCAGTATTACTGTTTTCTTGATGGATATTCCGGATTTTTCCAAATTCCTATACACCCGGATGATCAAGAAAAGACAACGTTTACATGCCCCTATGGAACTTTTGCATATCGCAGAATGCCATTTGGTCTATGTAACGCCCCCGCCACTTTCCAACGTTGTATGATGTCAATATTTACGGATATGATTGAGGACTTCATGGAAGTATTCATGGATGACTTTTCAGTCTACGGATCAGATTTTAGGAGTTGCCTCGACAATTTATGCAAAGTATTGGAAAGATGCGAAGAAAAGAACCTTGTCCTAAACTGGAAAAAATGCCATTTCATGGTTAACGATGGAATAGTGTTAGGGCATAGGGTTTCCGCTGCTGGAATAGAAGTCGATAGAGCTAAGATTGAAGTAATGACCAGTTTACCTCCACCCAAAACTGTTAAAGACGTGCGAAGTTTTCTCGGACACGCCGGATTTTACAGGAGATTTATACTAGACTTCAGCAAAACCGGTAGACCTTTAAATAACCTATTATGCAAGGATATTAAATTCGATTTTACCCCTGAATGCATGAAAGATTTTGAAGATTTAAAGAAATCCCTTATCACTGCCCCCGTCGTACAAGCCCTCGACTGGAATCTTCCTTTCGAAATCATGTGCGATGCAAGCAATTTCGCAATTGGAGCACTTTTAGGCCAACGGAAAGACAAAAAGCTACATGCCATTTACTACGCCAGCCGCACGCTTGATGAAGCGCAACGGAATTCTGCAACAACAGAAAAGGAACTATTAGCTGTAGTTTACGCTTTTGAAAAATTCCGTCAATACTTGATTGGCTCACGAGTGATAGTTCACACTGATCACGCTGCCATCAAATATTTAATGCAAAAGAAAGATGCTAAACCTCGACTCATACGCTGGATTCTACTACTCCAAGAGTTTGACATTGAGATTAAGGATAAGAGAGGAGTAGATAATGGAGTCGCTGACCATCTTTCCCGGATAAGAATAGAGGATGATGTCCCTATAGACGATTTCTTCCCCACAGAGAATGTTGCACACATAGATACATCTTTCGTCGGTCAAATATCTCTCACATCTGAAGATCTATCGATCGATGAGAGAGATGGCATATCGGTCGATTCACGTAGTGATACATCAATCGATGACAAGACTGATGTAACTTCTCTACTCTCCAATAACCAAGATCACGAACCATTAATGTTTCCGGTGATCAGATTAATCTTACACCTGAAGAATTATCACAACGGGAGGTAGACATGATTGGTAGAAACTTGGATAACCGACCCTGGTATGCCGACATAGTTAACTATTTGTTGGGGTCAAAATCGGTCACGACGGAATCAATGTCTGAAAGTCCGTAAAAATCAGCATAAACGTTTTTACGAAAAGTAATCTTCGTAAAGATATCTTTACGAAGAGCCTTGCAGTAAAATCTCGTCCAAATCTCAATCGAACCACAAAATACCGATTGTCCAAAGGCAACGGACATGTATCCAAATCGACCGCGGACAAGCTCGAGTATGGAAATCAGACCGCGGACAAGCCAAGCTCGATCGATACGCAGCGACCAAGCAGGCACACAGCTCGGTCGCTACGTAGCGACCGAGCGTCCGTCCCGCTCGGTCACTACGTAGCGACCGAGCTCGAGCCAAGCTCGGTCGCTACATAGCGACCGAGCGTCCGTTCCGCTCGATCGCTACGTTGCGACCGAGCTCGAGCCAAGCTCGGTCGCTACGTAGTGACCGAGCGTCCGTCCCACTCGGTCGCTACGTAGCGACCAAGCGTCCGTTCCGTTTGGTCGCTACGTAGCGACCGAGCTCGAGCCAAGCTTGGTCGCTACGTAGCGACCGAGCGTCCGTCCCGCTCGGTCACTACGTAGCGACCGAGCTCGAGCCAAGCTCGGTCGCTACGTAGCGACCGAGCGTCCGTCCCGCTCGGTCGTTACGTAGTGACCGAGCGTCTGTTCTGCTCGGTCGCTATGTAGCGACCGAGCTCGAGCCAAGCTCGGTCGCTACATAGCGACCGAGCGTCCGTTCTGTTCAGTCGTTACGTAGCGACCGAACCCTTCCAAAATGTCGATATGACACCAGTTCATTCATTTTCGTCTATCCTACAATGCTATCTCCCGATGACCGTAGCAAACTCAGTTCATGTCTTCCGACCATTCTAAAGACATCAGTCAAACTTTGCGGTAAGAACCGCAGAAAGTTTGTTCTTTATCGAAAGAAGTCGTAATAAACGTTTCGAGTCGAAAGACGGCCCAAAGGGACCTAAGACACGACTCGAGGCCCAACTTACAATTTTTTAACCAAAAGCCATAAACCGTATGACGGTTTATGCTTGGCGCTAAAGGAAGGATAAATGTCAAGTTTCCGCGGATAAATACGAAATTTTGAGGATAATTACGAAGATCGAAAAAAATGGAATATCTCCATTTTATGCAATGACGGCTTAAGGGCAGAAGAGTAAAAGCGTAAACCGACCTTGGAGCTAGTATATAAGGAGTCCTAGGCGAGAGGCATGGAGAGAATTTTTTAGACTCGGAATTCTTTGCACTTAGAAACTTTAGGCTTTATTCTCGACAAGTTCGGTTTCTATATGTGGCACTCAATTACTAGACGAACTCGCCCAGGCAGTTCGATCTCTTGTCCAGCTCTATCAATTGAACTACGTTTGGCTTGATCCTGCGATCGATACTCCCAAGGTAAAGCTTACTCTTTTTACATTGAGAAATGAGGTTGGTTGAGGAGATTGATAATAAGATTAGTTAAGATTGTTGGCTAGATGACTTTGGTTGCTAAGCTAGGATATTGCATAATGTATTTCTGTAAGAAGGATTTTTAGATGTGGAATGCAATATTATAGAGGTGATAATTTCAATGTTTCAAATCTGTGAGTCCCTGATGTTTTCAACCCTCTTCCAGAGAGACTGTCCATTGGTTTGACTTGAGGACAAGTCAAAAGATAAGTCTGGGGGAGTTTGTAAGACCCGATCCTGGCTCCTAAGCCCAACTTGGACCCGCGGCCTTACTTAACTCCTAGTGTAAGTTTTGTCCAGTTTTAAAGTTCAATAATTCTTAAGTCCTGTTCAGTCAGATGAGGTTCAAGCAACTTATTCCTAAGACTAAACATATAAGAAGAAATTGTATCTTTATAAATAACAAACATGTGATTCAATACATAGGTTCAGTTGCACAATAGGCTAATCATAAGTTCATACTAATAGTACTATCCCAAATCCCACACATCCTTCCACGGCTAAGGTCTTCATGGTGCCTTGGCCTTGCCACGGTCCTGGTCTGATCCTGAAACCATCACACAACACAAAACATATGTGTAAGTACAATCCGATATCCTAAACAATCATATCTAGCATTGCATGGTTCGGTTCACTTATTCTATGTTCCCTAACTAACCATTAAACTCACAAGGCACTCTGCCATACCCAGAACATCACCTAGGATCCCAGAACACCCAACTAACACACGGCCAGACCAATCAAGAGAGATCCCACCCATTGTCTCAATCAATCTGAACCGGCCATATCTTAATCCCAAATCTGACCTACTCAAATAAATTCCCAAAAATTAATCTGACTTCATGAAAAATCATGATAAATCCTAACTAAGAGAATGGTCGAGTCATAACCACCAGAACCGGTCCCGGCCTCCTAGATTTCGGCCATAACCAGCCAAACCGGCCAAACTGACCACCTCTAAATTCATCTGATAAAATTAGTTGGAACCCATGATAATTCATGAGAAATCCCCACTAAGAAGAATCCACAATCAGATCTTACAGAACTGGCCTCGATCATATAGATTTCGACCCTGATCAGCCAAACCGGCCAACATCCAAGGCTATGTTCCTGGACCGGTCAAGGCCTTGATCTCATCCCTCTGACTTCGAATCATCAGTCCCATACAGAATAAAGATGAAACAGAGATGGAATAGAAGGGTAATGAGAAGAGATAGGTCTGGCTTCTCCAATCCGGCCACAACCTACACGGAATTCCATCGCGGCCATGGCAGGAGGTTTAGTCCATCCTACTCACCTTGGGCGTGCGTTCAGGAGTGCTCAAGCCCCTCTCCGTGCCTCTGTTACTCATCCTCAGCCAATCTCAACTTCCTAAGACCAACTCTCGGATTGAATCAGTCACCAACACACTCGGCCAAGGCTTTGGCCGATCACTTCTTCTTCTTTCTCTCTTTCTTTCTCTCATGATTTGGGCATAGCTTTTCCTTAGGAAAAATTGTGGCAAATCTCGGTCCCTAGGGTCTGTATAAATAGGAAGAGACAGGCCAATAACTGCCTGGCTGAACAGGCACCACCTGATGGCCGAATGGGTACTACTTGTGTCATTCCCACCTTTTCGGCATAACTGCCCCTTTTCCCTGTTGGGCTGTTCGAACTTGAGCCCACCATGCTTGCCCATCCTTCCTGGATCCCTTGTCCAATCCTCAAACCCATTGGACTCTCCTTGACCACTCAAGCCTCCCTCACGGCCTGGTATGGCCCATTACCCGGACACATGGCCAAGACTCCAACACTTCACCGAGCTGAGGTGAGCTGATTGCTAGCTGCTCCAGCTGGGTGAGCTAGTAGTCTAGCTACTGGAGCTGACCTAAACTTGTGTGAGCTGAACTGAGCTGTCCAGGACTTGATCCAGCTGGTAGAGCCACGTCCCAGCTTGGCCGAGCTGCCTTAGAACTCGTCCAGCTCCGTTCCCCTTGTCTCATCAGGTTCTGGTTAAGTCTCAGCCTAATGATGCACTTAACCATCCTTGTACAGCCATGATACGCTTGTCTTTGGGTCGTGTGACCTGACTGGTGCATCGCCTTGCACCATGGCTGTGCCCGAAGGCACTATCTAGAATCAGGGACATGACAAGTCTCCCCCACTTGAGATGGATTCGTCCTCGAATCCGACCCTAGACCTTCCATGGAGAACTGATGATACCATTCCGGAAAATCAGCCTTCATTCTTGCCTCGGTCTCCCAAGTGACTTGCTCTTGTCCACTGCAATCCCAAATCACCTTGACCATCTCTATGGTCTTACGTCTCATTGCTTTCTCCATTCTGTCTACAACCCGAACTGGCCTTGTCTCTAAGGTGAGGTTCGTGCCTCGATCGGACGGAATCTCTGGAATGATAATGTCCTGATCTGAAAGACATTTCCTTAACTGAGACACATGGAACACATTGTGAAATGCTTCCATTTCTGTTGGAAGGTTCAGCTTGTAAGCCACCGCCCCAACTCGTTCTTTAATCCGGAAAGGACCCGAGTACCTTGGATCTAGCTTCCTTCGGCCAGACAACCTTTTCCGACCTCTGAAAGTGATCATCTTGAGATAAACCATGTCATCCACCTCAAACTCCACATGTTTCCTCCTTCTGTCTGCATAGGACTTGTGGCGATCTTGTGCTTCTTTCATCTTATTCCTTATGAACTTAATCTTCCCTGTGGTCTCCTCCACTATCTCAGGTCCTATCATTCTGCGCTCCCCCACTTGGGTCCAGCATAACGGTGTACAGCAAGGTCGTCCATACAAGGCTTCATAAGGCGACATCCCAATGCTCGTGTGGAAGCTGTTGTTGTAAGCAAAATCCACCAACGGCAAATGTTTTTCCCAGGAGTTACCGCAGTCCAAAACACATGCTCTCAACATATCCTCCAACGTCTGGATGGTTCTTTCTGACTGACCATCTGTCTGCGGATGATAAGCTGTACTCATTTTCACCCTGGTTCCTAAGGCCTTTTGGAAAGCCATCCAGAAGTAAGAAGTGAACCGTGGGTCTCTGTCGGAAACAATACTGGCCGGCACTCGATGCAGGCGTACTATTTCATCCATGTAGATCTGCACCAAAGGCTCCACACCATCAGTCTTCTTGATTGGAATGAAATGAGCTGATTTGGTCAAACGATCCACCACTACCCAGACTGAATCCTTCCTGTTCCTGGTCGTGGGAAATCCGGACACGAAGTCCATGGTTATGTGATCCCACTTCCATTCTGGAATAGGTAAGTTCTGAAGTAGCCCACTAGGTACTTGATGCTCAGCCTTGACGAGTTGGCAAGTAGGACACTTAGCCACCCACTCGGCCACATCAGTCTTCATGCGAATCCAATGGTAATACCTCTTGATGTCTTTAATACATCTTGTTCAGTCCCGGATGTATGGAGAACTTAGACTTATGAGACTGACTCATAATCTCTTCTTTAAGTTCCCGCACGTTAGGGATGCTAATCCTTCCATGGACCAAGATCATTCCATCTTGAGCCGTCTGATACTCCGTCTTCTCATTCCGAGCAACCCCTTGAAGGTTCTTGTCCAAGACCTGAGCTTGTCTAATCCTGGTCAGAAGATCGGCCTGGTTCACTGCTTCCAAACCCAAAGGTTCGTCCTTGCTGACCAAGGTATTTAGGTGCAACGACCTGACCATCCCTTCCAACATGTCCGCCTCCTTCTCAGCCGATACTTCAGCTCTTCTGCGGATCAATGCATCGGCCACCAGGTTTGCTTTACCTGGATGGTATGCTATGTCAAGATCATAGTCGGCCACAAACTCCATCCATCTTTTTTGTCTCAAAATCAACTCAGGTTGAGTGAATATATACTTGAGGCTTTTGTGGTCGGTTAAGATCTGAACCTTGGCACCATACAAGTACGACCGCCATATCTTGAGGGCAAACACCACTGCGACCATCTCCAGGTCATGGGTTGGGTAGTTACCCTCGTGCTTCCTCAACTGCCTAGAGGCATAGGCAATGACCTTTCCGTGTTGGGTCAATACACATCCTAATCCGGTGATGGATGCGTCGGTGTATACCACATAAGGTTGGTCAGCCTCTGGTAGCACTAGAACGGGTGCATTCGTCAACATATTCTTCAAGGCAGAGAAACACTTCTCACATCCTTCAGACCATACAAATCTCACATCTTTTCCAGTTAGTTGTGTCATTGGTTGGGCCAAGCTGGCAAACCCTTTGACATACTTCCTGTAGTAACCGGCCAGCCTTAGGAAAATCCTGACCTCTGTGACACTATTAGGTCGTGGCCATTCCTGTATGGCCTTGATCTTCTCTGGATCAACCGAGACTCCTTGATCGGACACGATGTGTCCAAGGAACCCAACACTCCTTTGCCAAAAACTGCACTTGCTCAACTTGGCAAAGAGCTGTTGTTCCCTCAACCGTCCTAGCACAGCCCTTAGATGCCTCTCATGGTCTTCCTTGCTCTTGGAATATACTAGTATGTCATCTATGAAGATGATTACAAATTCATCCAAGAAATCTCGAAAGATACCATTCATCATCTTCATAAAGGCTGCTGGTGCATTGGTTAGTCCGAATGGCATGACCACAAATTCGTAGTAGGCGTACCTTGTTCGGAATGCTGTCTTCCTAACATCATTTGGTTCAATAGGGTTCTGATGATACCCTGAAGCCAAATCGATCTTAGAGAACCACTTTGCACCCTTGAGCTGATCCAATAACTCATCTATCCGAGGCAATAGGTATTTGTTCTTCACTGTAACCCGGTTCAACCCTCGATAGTCAATGCACAACCTGAAGCTACCATCTTTCTTTTTGACAAAAAGAACCGGTGCTCCCCAAGGTGACACACTAGGTCTTATAAAACCCTTATCCAGCAACTCCTCCAGTTGCTTCTTAAGCTCGGCCATCTCGGCAGGAGCCATTATGTAGGGACTTTTGGATAACGGGGCCGTCCCTGGTTCCAGTTCTATTATGAATGGGTCCGACCTATCAGGGGGAATGCCCTGTAGTGACCTAAACACATCGTGCAACTCTCAGACCAGCGGTATTCCCTCCGGGTCACCACCCCTACGACCTCCTTAGTGGCGATTGTGGCTAGATAAACTTCACAACCCTTCCTCAGCATCCTTTCAACATGGATTGCTGACACCACCAAGCATCCAGAGATCGGACGTATACCTTGGAACCTGAGCGGAGATCCACACCCACCCTCAAACTGCACGCGCCCCCGGTGACAGTCAAGTGTGGCCCGGTTCTTTCCAAGCCAGTTCATACCTAATAACACCTCGTGATTCTTTAGGTGGACTACCACAAGATCCACATGCATGACCCTGTCTTGGATCACCACTGGGATGTCCCAAATCACTCCTAGTGAACTCATAACTTGCCCACCAGCCGCGTTCACTACCCCAGGACAATCCCCCGTTCCCAACTGGAACAACCCCTTTCCGAGCATCCCTGGGCTCACAAAGGTATGTGTAGCACCAGTATCGAAAAAAAGTACGTGTGTTTCCACACCACCAATACTTAGGGTCCCTACATATGACCCAATCTAAGTATCTAACCATTCTAAGTTCCGTACCATGTATTGAATTTGAAAAGATCAAGATCAGACAATTACAAGTGATCGCTTGGAATGGCCCGGTCCTGTCCTCATCCTTGGACAACTCATAGACGCACGGTGCTGAAATCTGTCCGCGGTTCTGATCCGGCCTGCTAACCTCTCCTCGGCTCTTGCTTGGCCCGAATGACAGCTTAGGACAATCTTTACGGAGATGTCCCTTCTTTCCATAGTAGTGGCATGTCCTGGTATCACCACTAGCCCCTTGCTCCTGTCTAGGAAAGTCCCGAGCTGAGTGATCCATCTTGCCACATCGGAGACAGGCTCCCATTGCTCTCCAGCATTCACCACCATGATGTCTGCCACACTTGGGACACTCAGGCCTACCACTTGAAGGTTTACCTTCCTCAGCATGGTCCCTCTTCCTCTTGCGGTCATTGCTACCACCACTAGGAGCCGTGTGACTCCGGGTTTTCAGCTTAGCCTCCTCGGCCAAGTTAGTCTCCAACATGGCCATCCTTTCAACCAGCTCGGGCACAGTGTGAAAGGTGCCAACTGAGCAGTAGGTTCGGAGCAGTAGGTTCGGAGCAGTAGGTTATAAGCCCAAGCCAAGCTCGGTCGCTACGTAGCGACCGAATGTTCGTCCTGCTCGGTCGCTACGTAGCAACCGAGCGCTCGTTCCGCTCGGTCGCTATGTAGCGACAGGGCTCGAACCAAAGTTTGGTCGTTTCGTAGCGACCGGGCTCTTCCGAACATCGATACAACACCAGACCATGCATTCTCGTCAGACCTTCAAATGCAAGCTCAGTCTATGTTTTCCGCTATTCTAAACCATCGATCAAACTTTGCGGATTAAAAACCGCAGAAAGTTCGTTCTTCATCGAAAAGAAATCGTAATAAACGTGTCGAGTCGGAAGACGGCCCATGGGGACCTAAGACACGACTCGAGGCCCATCCTACGATTTCTTAACCAAAAGCCCGTAAACCACAGCACGGTTTACGCTTGGTCCACAAGGAAGGATAAATGTCAAGTTTCCGCGGATAAATACGGAAGTTTTGAAGATAATTGTGAAGATCGGAAAAATGGAATATCTCCATTTTTATGCTATGACGGCTTAAGGGCAGAAGAGTAAAAGCGTAAACCGACCTTGGAGCTAGTATATAAGGAGTCCTAGGCGAGGAGCGTAAGGAGAGAACTTTTCAGAAAAAAACTTAGCACTTAGAGTAATTTAGGCAACTTTCTGTTTTTGTTATTTCGAGCTGCGACTCAATTAGGTTTAGCCGTCTTAGGGTTGCTAGAACTAGGAATCTCGCCGACAGCTCTCGAGCCAGGCTTATACTTTATATTTGGAATAAGATCTACTTTGCTCTCTTTTCGATTTCTTATACTTTATCGTTGTTATTCTCGTGTTCTGATTGCTTGACGTGTGGTGTTTGCAGATATTCGGGTCCTCTGGGAAATTAGGGTTTTCCTAGTTTCCTTATTTAAACGGAAATCGACAGTGCGAATTTCGGTTCCCACAGTTTGGTGCTAGAAGGAGGGTGACATACGGATCAATCTAACCCGCAAAATTAGGAACGGTATGCAAGACCCGACGTGCGCGAACGTCATCTCATTCAAGGGGGGAGCAACGATCGATCGAGCCAAACCTCGAAACGATCTCCTTGTTATCGAGTTGACGATTCGAGATATCGACGTTGCTAGGGTGCTAATCGACACCGGAAGTTCGGCTGATATCGTCTTCAAAGACAGTCTCGAAAAGATGGGGATCAATCGATCCGAAGTCACGAAATGCCCAAGCCCACTGCTGGGGCTCTCGGGGGAAACATCCATGGCCTATGGATCGATTAATCTCGCTGTCAAAGCCGGAACCGTGATGAACGTCACAGAGTTTCTAGCCGTTGACCATCCCGCATCTTACAACGTTATCATGGGGACGCCATGGTTGAACGCCATGCGCGCAATCCCATCAACATACCATCTTTGCCTCAAGTTCCCGACCCCTAACGGAGTTGAGGTAATATGGGGAAATCCGAGAGTATCACAGGTTTGTTTCGCCGCTGAACTAAAACGAAAAAGACCGATCCTCGAGATCACTCCTAGAAAAGTGGAGAAAAAGACCTCCAGCAAAGATACGCGAAGTCAGGATTCAGCGGAACTTTTCTGGCAATCTCGCAGCATCGCGGCCCTAGATGAAAAACGTGAGCCAACTTGCGAACCCGTGGTAACAATCTGTCTCGACGAAGCATTCCCGAAACGCTGCGTCGAGATTGGAGCCAATCTCCGCGAGCCTTTGAGGATAGAACTCGTAACATGTCTTAAAAAGAACCTCAATACTTTCGCATGTTCTGTGGAAGATATGCCGGGGATCGACATTAACATAACATGTCACGAGCTGAATATCAACCCAACTTTCAAACCCGTCAAGCAAAAAAGACGGAAGCTAGGACCCGAACGTGCTGCCGCAGTAAACGACGAGGTCGAAAAATTGCTTAAAGTCGGGTCGATAACAGAAGTAAGATACCCAGACTGGCTCGCCAACCCTGTAGTAGTCAAAAAGAAAAACGGGAAGTAGCTAGTTTGCGTGGATTTTACCGATCTAAACAAAGCATGTCCAAAGGATAGTTTCCCTCTACCACATATAGATCGATTGGTAGAAGCAACAGCGGGCAACGAACTTTTATCCTTCATGGATGCCTTATCAGGTTATAATCAAATTAGGATGAATCCCGACGATCGCGAGAAGACTGCATTTATTACCGATCGCGGAACTTACTGCTATAAGGTAATGCCCTTCGGCCTCAAAAACGCCGGCGCAACTTACCAACGACTCGTGAACCGAATGTTCTCCAAAAAACTCGGAAAATGATGGAGGTTTATATCGACGACATGCTCGTCAAATCCCTCCAAGCAAAGGACCACGTATCACATCTTGAGGAATGTTTCGCGCAATTAAACTCCCATAACATGAAGCTCAACCCGATGAAATGTAGATTCGTTGTGGCATCAGGGGAATTCCTCGGCTACTTGGTCACATACCGCGGGATCGAAGCGAATCCAAAACAGATCAACGCATTAATCGAAATGGCTTCTCCAAAGAATAAGCGGGAAGTCCAAAGACTGACCGGCAGAATCGCAGCGCTTAACCGATTTATTTCATGATCAACAGACAAGTGCCTGCCCTTCTACGATGTCTTACGAGGAAATAAAAAAATTCGAGTGGTCGGAAGAATGCAAAAATGCCTTCCAACAGCTGAAGCGTTATTTAGCTACTCCTACAGTCCTCGCAAAACCCGTGGAAGGGGAGCCTTTATTCTTATACATCGCTGTGTCAGCGACAGCCGTAAGTGGGTTCCTGATCAGGGAAGAACGCGTGGAGCAAAAACCCATTTTCCTCATAAGCAAAACCTTGCTGGATGCCGAGTCTAGGTACCCGTTAATGGAAAAGTTAGCATGCGCGGTCGTAACATCAGCCCGAAAACTAAGACCATATTTCCAATCCCACACGATCATCATCCTCACGACCTTTCCCCTACGGACAATTCTGCATAGCCCGGGTCAGTCAGGCTGACTGGCCAAGTGGGCAGTCGAATTGAGCGAGTACGACATCGAGTACCGACCAAGGACGAGCGCGAAATCACAAGTGCTCGCAGATTTCTTGGTCGAGCTACCAACGGGTACCTTGACCAACGAGGAACCAAATTCCACCTGGCTCCTCCACGTGGACGGATCCTCATCCAAACAGGGATCGGGTATCGGAATCCGTCTCACATCTCCAACGAGCGAGATCTTGGAACAATCATTCAGGTTGGAATTCCACGCCTCAAACAACGAGGCCGAATACGAAGCACTCATCGCAGGGCTACGCTTGGTCCATGACTTAAAGATACGTAACCTCCACGCTTACTGTGACTCCCAATTAGTGGCCAGTCAGTTCAGTGGAGAGTTTGAAGCCAGAGATGAATGGATGGACACGTACCTCAAACTGGTCCAAGGTCTAGCTCAAAACTTTGATTGTTTTGCCCTTACGAGATTCCCCCGTTCCGAGAACGTCCAGGCAGACGCCCTCGCGGCCCTTGCGTCAAGTTCCGACCCAGGACTTAAAAGGGTAATTCCAGTTGAGTTTATCGAACATCCGAGCATCGGACCACCAATCATCGTCAATCTCATAGAAGGTCAAGATGACGAGGAAGAAGAAGTTACGATACAACCACCATCGGAGCAATCTGATTACGGCTGCGATACCCCATGGCTTCAGACGAGTCGAGACTACGTTATCAACGGGCAACTGCCCGCCGAAAAATGGGCAGCCCGCAAAGTCCGAACACAGGCCGTATGCTACGTGACAGTGGACGGTGAAATTTACAAATGTAGATTTTCCGGACCACTCATGACGTGCCTGGAAGGGGAAAAGGCGAGAAAAGTAATGGAGGAAGTACATTCAGGTTCCTGCGGCAACCATTTTGGTGGAGATCGCTAGCCGTGAAAATCAAACGCCATGGGTACTACTGGCCAACAATGATCGGAGATTGCGAGAAATTCGCACGAAAATGTGAAAAATGCCAAAGGCATGCACCAACCATCCGACAACCGGCCGAAGTTCTTTCCTCCATCACATCGCCCTATCCCTTTATGCGCTGGGCCATGGATATTGTCGGACCTCTGCATAATTCAAAACAAAAGCGTTTCCCTCTAGTCCTTACCGATTTTTTCTCAAAATGGGTAGAGGCGGACTCGTACGCAAGTATAAAAGATGTCCAAGTCGAAAATTTCGTATGGAAAAAATCATCTGTAGGCATGGAGTTCCTTACGTGATCGTAACCGATAACGGGTCTCAGTTCATCTCCACCCAGTTCGAGGCATTCTGCGAAAAATGGAAGATACGACTCAACAAGTCAACTCCCAGATATCCGCAGTGCAATGGACAGGCTGAAACAATCAACAAGCCAATTCTCGATGGACTGAAGAAACGCTTAGAGGCAAAAAAAGGCAGGTGGGCCGACGAACTAGAGGGGGTCCTCTGGTCTCTCCGTACCACCCCAAGGCGAGCAGCGGGAGAAACTCCCTTCGCTCTGGTATACGGCACGGAATGCATGATTCCCGCAGAAGTAGAGTTCCCCGGTGTTCGAAGAAGGTTACTACCCGAACGAGAGGAACTCAACGATGCCATGCTCCTGGATGATCTCGATCTCATTAACGAGCGCCAAGATCGAGCGCTCATCCGAATCCAAAATTACCAGCACGCCACTGCAAAATACTATAATTCCAATGTACGAAATCGTAGGTTTAATCAAGGAGATTTGGTCCTTCGCAAAGTGTTCCAAAACACCGCTGAACGAAACGTGGGAAAACTTGGAGCAAACTGGGAAGGTCCCTATAAAATCGAAAAAGTCGTCCGACCAGGTTCCTACGAAATAGCCAACATGCAAGGCATAAAAATTCCTAGAACCTGGAACGCGATGCATCTCAAAAAGGACTATCACTAAACAAACCAACTCGCAATCATTGAACTACGAGACGGGTTGATCTCCGCAAGGAGTACGTAGGCAGTTTGCCGAAAGGCAAATTCAGCTGTCCCCCTTCATTAAAAAAAGGGGGGAGTGCGTACGTATACTCGTATACTCCCAAAATCGAAAAACATCTTACCATGCTCTTAGTGTTTTCGACTTATCAAATCATCCTCACCCGTAAAATCGGTGCGAGATCTTTGGAAATTAATCAGCCGTTTAGGAGAAGCAATCTTTAGCATCGCGAGACGTCGCAAAAGATGCCTCAAAGGTTAGTTCTTCCAAACAAACTAAACCTCCGTCACAAAAATAACATATATATGCACACATTAACACTTATTTTGCGCAAAAACTCGAAACAACGGCATTCGCCACCAAGTCCGATGCTGATCACATCTAACTCACAAACGTCCTAACAGACATAGCCATCTCACGCAGATGACTCTCTTACATCCGACACAAGGATAATAGCTCTATAAAAGAAATCCAAAATTTTGATCCAGCACTTCCGGTCTCCGGAGAGATGCTCGATTTGTATCAAACAAGTCGTATAAGCCGAGAACCTATCGCGGACTTTAAATCGATAGGAATCAGGAAGAAATCGCAACAGGAAAAACGATAGCCGGCTAGTCACCGCACAAGCCTTAAACCGAAAGTAAACCTAGGTCTTGCCCTAAACCCAGCGCACGGGTCTCTAACATCTCAAGGCATGATATCGAAAGATACGAGATTTCTAAACCATGCCTCTATGTTTATATTTGACATCCTCAGCGCCCCCGCGAAGCTCGCATCTCGTGGAAGAACTCTCGAAACAGATCTCGAATGAAACATTTCACAATCAAAGAAGGATATGAGACGACAACTCATCGCCTTCCTCCCCACTATACACAAACTCATAAAAAAGTGCCATTTTATTATTTTATCATAAAAATCCGTAGAGCGGCAGGGATTCAAAGCCACACACGGCCAGTCCCAAAATATAAAACAAGGCCGTTCAAGGCCGAAACATAAAAACATTAAAAAAATCTCTCGCAAGAGATCTAACCCAAGTCATCCTCAAAACTCACACCCCCTCTGCACCCAACGCCTCGTCCGAGCCTGGATCCACATCACCTCCGCTTTCTCCAACCATCGGGTCTTTCCCCTCTGGGTCTTCTGAACACGTCGGAAGAAGGCATGCGGATTTCAGGTCAGCCAGGATGAGATCAAAATCTCCATCCACGGCCGCCATATCTCCCTTACAGCCGGACAGTCGGGGGAGTCTCACTTTGGAACGACCAAACCACGGCCATCCCACCCTCAATCATCGCCAAAGCTAAGTCCCTGCTCCGGATACACTCGAGGGAACCCAGGGAAGCAGAAATCTTCTCCAAGCGAGCCTGATACTCTGCGCGAAAAGCATCTGTGGCCTCCTGGACCCCACGGCTCGCTAGTCCCGCATCGCCCTCGATCTGACGCTGGAGCCAACGCACCTCCAAGGATTTGGCCTACCTGGCCTTCTTCTCCTTAAGCAAGGAACTCGCCGTCTTCCCGAGGTCTCTCTCGAGCTCTCCTATCGCGACCTCGAGCTTCGACACTTTCACGGAATGAGAATCCTTGACAGCCGTCAGCATGGGTTCGGTTTCAGACCATCTACCCTGAAGCTCCACCAACTCCCCGGCAAGACGACTAGTCTCAGAACCGCACTCGCTGATCATCCCATCGATCAACAACATGAACTGCGAACAAAACATTTTTTAAGACTAAGTCCGAGAAAGAATGTACATGAAACGATCGAGAATTCATGTGAGAGGCAAACCTTTCCGTGAAGTCCCGACACTAGGCTCGACCCACCTTGCTGCAAAGATTCCCCATCACCACTCTTGGCGAGCTTCCTCTTCCGGCTCGTAGGCTGAGCAACCGGAACAACACTGGGAGCACGCAACACCAGAACGATTTCTTTCCTGGCCGGAGGTGGAGGCATAGAGTCAGCAGCCCTCTCCTTGTCCTCGACAAGGATCAGAGTCGTGGAGGATCCGGCTGGTAGAGCTTGCGAAAGAGAAGCCAAGATCTCGGTCCCATGACCCGGGGCAACAACCCGCGTAGAAGAAGACGGGAACTCGGAGCCAGCTTGAACCAGTTCCTTCTCGGCTTGGCGACGAACTAGTTTCTCTCAGAAAGAGAGATGACCAGCAACACAAGCCGACGCTTCAGCCGGAGAATTCAGAACCAGAGCCGGAGAAGTGGCCTCACCCATCTCGACGTCGGAATCTCTCTTGTCACCTTGGGAGGAAGACATGTAGAAAGCAAAGGTTTTGGAACTAGAGAGGTTTTTGAAGGTATGAAGAAGGGAAGATGTGAAGAAAATGAATGAAAAGAGCTCACTACTTATAGAAGTATGGGTTCGGAATTTGTAACACACATACTGTCTCGATAACTTTTCTTCCGCGGAGTTTAAAGTGTGAATTTCGTACAATACGCTTAACCTTGTCAAAATCATCAATCCGCCCGCTAGAGTCACGACTCTAACGAGCTGGGGGGCTAACTGTTGGGGTCAAAAACGGTTGCGACAAATTTAACATTTAAAACGTCCGAGGAAGAATATAAGAATTTCCCCAATGAATACTTTTCAAAATAAATTATTTCTTACGAAAAAGCCTTGCGGAGGAAAGAACGAGACGTCCGACGAAAGCTCGAAACAGGTCGTTACGCAGCGACTAAGCGCGCCACGTAGCAAACAGGTCTTTACGCAGCGACTACGTGGCGACCGAGCGTGGCGCGCTTAGTCGCTGCGTAACGACCTGTTTCGAGCTTTCGTCGGACGTCTCGTTCTTTCTTCCGCAAGGATTTTTCGTAAGAAATAGTTTATTTCGAAAAGTATTCATTGGGGAAATTCTTATTTTCTTCCTCAGACGTTTTAAATGTTAAATTTTTCGCAACCGTTGTTGACCCCAACAATGATATTAGATGCAGGGCCACTATTCAGGTGTTTGGAGATTATAATACCTATAGATGCTTATTTGTTGCATGCATGATATATTAGAGCTCAACCGCTTAACTCAGTGATCAGCTGTCGCATGTTTCACTGGTTAAAAAGCTAGATCTCGTGTCTCAACGGTTAGTATGTCGACAACGAAAGAGTGTCGATCGATGGTCCTATTGGGACATCGACCGATACACCTTTTCCAACGTCGATCGACGGGTTCTAGCCAGGCCTATGTGCGAGTATGATATGCCCTATTAAGATACTAAATTGGCGGTTAGCCCTGTAAGACCCAAACCTGGATCCCTTGATCCAACCAGTCCGCGGCCTTACCTAATATCTAAGTGTACTTCAGCCGGTTTAAGTCCAATAGTTTCTAAGTCATTTTTCAATCATTGAGGTTCATGTAATCAGACAATACAATGCGGAAGCTTAAGATAAACATCATTTCATATATATAAGTCAATGTGATCCATACAAATCATTCATATCATTCAGTTGCACAATAGGCTATCATAAGTTCACTGTATCAAACTATCACTACATCACACATCCCACACGGCCAAGGTCTTCATGGCTCCTTAGCCTTACCACGATCCCTGTCAGGACCTGAAAACAAAACCCACAATACATATGCATAAGAATCACAACCGATACCCTAGCAAACATCATCCTAAGCATGGTTCGGATACTTAGCCTAATCTGGCCAAAAGTGACCCTTTCTGATACTTGTCCTGAAACTAAATAAAATTCATGATAATTCATGACTAAGAGAATGGTCAAGTCAGATTTCTCAGAACCAGCCTCGATCATACTGATCTCGCCCATGAACAGCCCATATGGCCATAACTGACGACCTCTAAATCATTGAGATAAAACTAATCTTTCACCATGATAATTCATGATAAATAGCCAATAAGAGATATTCAAGGTCAGATCCTATCAATCCCCTTTGGAACTATAAGATCAGACCTTACATGCCCAACCAAGGCCATGGAGAGATTACACTGATCTGGCCAAGGCCTGGTGGCGTGCCCATGAGTCGGAACCAACAGAACACTTAAGAATATAGTAGAGAAGAGATATATTGACAGGGAAAGAGTAATAGATGCAACCAACAACACATGGATCAATCGGCCAGACCACCCGAATTAATGGTCTTCGGCGATACCACTTGGTTAACATCCTGTACCTTAGGTGTGTGCTCGGAAGTCCCCAAACTCTTCTCCACAGTCTTCTCCTTCTGTCTAGTATCCATTTCCGATCAAGTCTCCCTTCCCCACGGCTAGAACTCACCGGAATCACCAAACCTTCACACGGACTGCCTTGCGGCCAACTTCTCTCTTTTCTTTCTTTACTTCTGTAACGAATTGGGCAGAGTTTCCCCTTTTCTTTCTGATGATCAATGTCGACAGGAGGGACTTGTATTTATAGGAGAAGAGCCCGGCAACTGCTCTGGGCGAACAGAAGCATTGATTGGACGATGGGACACATGCGGTTGCACCTTTTCGCCCAAACCGTCCAACCGCTCACAACTGCTCTTCTCTTCGTTTGGGCTGATCGATCTCTGGCCCAATAGCTTGCCCACTTGCATAGCTTACTTGCCAGAGTCCCTCAGACCCATCGGACCCCCATGTCCATGATCCGGACCATAACCACCCATGATCCGCAATGACCGGCAAAGACTCCAACACTCCACCCAGCTGAGATGAGCTGAGTGCTAGCTGCCCCAGCTGAGTGAGCTACTCCTCCAGCTCCAGTGAGCTAGCTCAGACTATGTGAACTCCCTTCCAGCTCCACCTAGCTGAATGAGCTGCCTCCAGACCTTGTCCAGCATCCGGACCACTCGTCCAGCTCTCTTTAGCTTCCTTCCTTCTTATCTTGGTCAGGCTCAGCCATCTGATGCACTTAACCTTCTGTTTGGACCATGATACGCTTGTCTTTAGATCATTTGACCTGACTGGTGCATCTCCTCGTACCATGGCCCGTCCTGATGGCTTTATCTAGAACTAGAGACATGACAAGTCTCCCCCACTTGGAAGGAACTTGTCCCGAGTTCAAACTCGATGGTTCACCACCCTCATATTGACCATACCACTCAGGATACTCAGCTTTCATTCTTGCCTCTGTTTCCCAAGTGATAATGTCTTTGCCATTGAATTCCCATACTATTTTAAGCATAGGAACTGTTTTCCTTCTCATTGCCTTTTCCATCCGATCAATGATCCAAACCGGCCTTGTTTCTAAGGTGAGGTTCTTACCAAGATCTTTTGGAATCTCAGGCAATACAATGTCCTGATCTGTTAGACACTTTCTTAGTTGAGACACATGGAAAACATTATGGTAAGCATCCATTGCAGATGGCAAATCCAACTTGTAAGCCACTGCCCCAACTCTTTCAAGTATCCTGAATGGACCTAAGAATCTAGGGTCCAGTTTCCTTCTTCCAGAAACCCTGGCCCTACCTTTGAAGGTAATCATCTTGAGATAGATTAGATCACCAACCTCAAACTCAAGATGTTTCCTTCTCTTATCCGCATAACTCTTCTAGTGGTCCTGTGCCTGCTTCATCTTCTCTTTGACTAGCTTGATCTTCTCTGTGGTCTCTTCCACAATCTCAGGACCTATCATGCTGCACTCCCCCACTTGAGTCCAGCATAAGGGTGTCCTGCAAGGCTGCCCATACAATGCTTCATAAGGAGACATGCCTATGCTGGTGTGAAAGCTGTTGTTGTATGCAAACTCCACCAGTGGCAAGTGCTTTTCCCATGAATCACCCTAGTCTAAAACACATGCCCTTAGCATGTCCTCCAAGGTCTGGATGGTTCTTTCTGATTGACCATCCGTTTGAGGATGATAAGATGTACTCATGTTCACTCTGGTTCCTAGGGCCTTTTGAAAAGCCCTCCAGAAGTAAGATGTGAACCGAGGGTCTCTATCTGAGACTATACTGGCCGGCACTCCATGCAGCCTCACTATCTTATTCACATAAACCTTTACAATTTCATCCACTCCATCACCCTTTTTAATGGGTAAGAAGTGTGCAGATTTGGTCAGGCGATCTACAATCACCCAAACTGCATCCTTCTTGTTCCTGGCGTAGGGAACCCAGTCACAAAGTCCATTGTGATGTGATCCCACTTTCACTCTGTTATAGGGAGGTTTTGAAGTAAACCACTTGGGACCTGATGCTCTGCTTTAACAAGTTGGCAAGTAGGACACCTTGCCACGCACTCAGCTATATCAGCCTTCATTCTGATCCAATGGTAATACCTCTTGATGTCTTTATACATCTTGTTTAGCCCCGGGTGCACTGAGAACTTAGACTTATGAGCTTGTCTCATAATCTCTTCCTTTAGTTCCCGGTCACCAGGAACACTGATTCTCCCATGTACCAAAATGGTACCATTGCTGGTGATCTGGTACTCAGTCTTGTCATTCCTTGCAACCTTTTGCAAATTCTCATCCGAGCCTTGTGCTTGTTGGATTCTTGTAAGGAGATCAGCCTGGTTCACAGCCTCCAAACCCAAAGGCTCATTCTCACTGGCCAAAGTGTTTAGATTCAGTGACCGGACCATCCCTTCCAAGATCTCTGCTTCCTTCTGTACTGATACTTCAGCCCTACGCCTGGTTAATGCATCAGCCACTAGATTGGCCTTGCCTGGGTGATAGGCAATGTCCAAATCATAGTCGGCCACAAACTCCATCCAGCGCCTTTGTCTTAAATTCAACTCAGGCTGAGTGAATATGTACTTCAGGCACTTGTGGTCAATGAGAATCTGAACTTTGGCACCATACAAGTACGATCTCCATATCTTCAAGGCAAATACCACTGCGGCCATCTCCAGGTCGTGGGTTGGGTAGTTGCCCTCATGTTTCCTGAGCTGCCTTGAGGCATATGCTATGACCTTCCCATGTTGTGTGAGCACAAAGCCTTGTCCAGTGATGAATGCATCTGTGTACACCACATATGGTTGGTCGGCCTCAGGTAACACCAAGACTGGTGCACTGGTCAGCATGTCCTTCAAGGCTATAAAGGACTTTTCACAAGCTTCAGACCACTTGAACTTGACATCTTTTCCAGTAAGTTGTGTCATAGGTTGTGCCACACTAGCAAACCCCTTGACATACTTCCTGTAGTAGCCGGCCAGACCCAAGAAACTTCTCACTTCAGTTGCATTCTTTGGTCTCGGCCACTCTTGTATACATTTGATCTTTTCTTGATCAACTGAGACTCCTTCCTCAGACACTACATGTCCTAGGAAGCCAATGCTCTTCTGCCAGAAGCTACATTTGCTTAGCTTAGCAAACAGCTGCTGCTCTCTCAACCGTTCCAACACCAATCTGAGATGCCTCTCATGGTCCTCTCGAGTCTTAGAATATACAAGTATGTCATCAATGAAGATGATTACAAATTCATCTAAGAAATCTCGAAAGACTCCATTTATCATCTTCATAAAGGCTGCTGGTGCATTGGTCAATCCGAATGGCATGACCACAAACTCATAGTGACCATACCTAGTCCGGAAAGCTGTCTTCCTTACATCTTCTGATGCAATAGGGATTTAATGATAGCCTGAAGCCAAATCAATTTTTGAAAACCACTTGGCTCCCCTCAACTGATCTAGCAGCTCATCAATCCTGGGCAAAGGGTACTTAGTCATTATAGTAACCCCGTTCAGCCCTCTGTAGTCGAGGACTGGTGCTTCCCAGGGTGATACACTTGGGCCTATGAACCCTTTATCCAGCAACTCCTCGAGTTGTTTCTTTAGCTCAGCCATTTCGGCCGGAGCCATGCGGTATGGGCTCTTTGACATTGGGGCCGTCCCTGGTTCCAGTTGTATTATGAATGGGTCAGACCTATCAGGGGGAATGCCCTGTAGCGACCTTAACACATCCTCGAACTCACTGACCAGCGGTATCCCGTCCGGGCCACCAACCCCTACGACCTCCTTAGTGGTGATTGTGGCTAAATAAGCCTCACAACCTTGTTCCAGCATCCTTTGGGCACGGAATGCTGATAACACTAAGCATCCAGAGGCCGGATTAATACCTTGGTACTTGATCGGGGGTCCACACCCACTCTCAAACTGCACCCTTCCTCGATGATAGTCTAAGGTGGCCCGATTCCTGCCAAGCCAGTCCATGCCTAGGATCACCTCGTGATTCTTAAGGCGGACCACAATCAGATCCACAGGCATTACCCTGTCCTGGATCATCACTGGAATGTTTTTAACCAGACCTAGTGAATGCATAACTTGCCCACCGGCTGCACTCACCAAGCCAAGATCATTCCTGGTTCCCATTTGGAACATACCTTTTCCAATCATATCTGGACTCACAAAGCTATGTGTAGCTCTAGTATCAAATAGTACATGTGTTTCCACACCACCAATACATAAGGTCCCTACATAAGACCTCATCTAAGTAGCTAGTCCATCCTAGATTCCTTACCATGCAGTTCTACTTAATTTAAAAATAATAAGGTTAGACTTTTTACCAGTGATCGCCTTGAAGGGTCCGGACTCATCCACATCCCTTGAAAGCTCATAGACTCGAGGCGCTGAGGTTTTTCCTTGCTTGTGGTCTGGTCGGTTGTTCTCAACACGACCCCTCCCTTGTCCTGTTTGCAACTGAGGACAGTCCACACGGAAATACCCTCTCTTGCCACACTGATGACAAGTCCTGGCCTCACTGGTCGAGCCTTGCCCACGGTTCCTCTCTGGTCCAGGACAGTCTCGAGCTGAGTGATCCATCTTACCACAATGGGTACAAGCTCCCATAGCCTTCCAGCACTCGCCTCCATGGTGTTTTCCACATTTGGGACACTCAGGCCTACCACTTGAGGTTTTACCCCCTTCGGCCGCATCCCTCTTTCTCTTCTGGTCACCACTCTGACCAGAAGACACCACCACACTCTTCAGTCTTTGCTTGTTTTCTTCAGCCTGATTTGTCTCCAGCATTGCCATCCTCTCCACCAACTCAGACACTGTGTGAAAGGTACGGACTGAGCAGTAGGTCTTGAGTTCGACCCTAAGGCCTCTTATGAACCTCCGGACCTGGACGGCCTCATCCTCCAGCTCCCTTCCCACAGAGCGCCTAAGGCGGTTGAACTCCTCTTCATACTCCCGAACTGATCTCTTTCCATGGACCAAGTCCAAGAATTGAGACACTAAACGATCCCATGCCTCTGCTGGAAAGTACTTGTGGTTGAACTCGACCTCACGGTCAGCAAACCGATCAATGGTACGATTGGTACGCTTGTCAAGGGCCAACCACCAGTTGTGTGCATTCCCTTCCAGGAAGTGGACTGTGTTGGGGTCAAAATCGGTCACGACGGAATCAATGTCTGATAGTCCGTAAAAATCAGCATAAACGTTTTTACGAAAAGTAATCTTCGTAAAGATATCTTTACGAAGAGCCTTGCAGTAAAATCTCGTCCAATTCTCAATCGAACCACTAAATACCGATTGTTCGAAGGCAACGAACATATATCCAAATCGGCCACGGACAAGCTCGAGTATGGAAATCAGACCGCAGACAAGCCAAGCTCGATCGATACGCAGCGACCAATCATGCACACAGCTCGGTCGCTACGTAGCGACCGAGCTCGGTCGCTACATAGCGACCGGGCTCGAGCCAAAGTTCGGTCGCTGCATAGCGACCGCGCTCTTCCAAACATCGGTACGACACCAGTCCATGCATTCTCGTCAAACCTTCAAATGCTATCTCCCGAAGACCGTAGCGAGCTCACTCTATGTTTTCCGCTCTTCTAAATTATCGATCAAACTTCGCAGATTAGAAACCGCGGAAAGTTTGTTCTTTTTCGAAAGAAATCGTAGTAAACGCTTCGAGGCGGAAGACGGCCCAAAGGGACCTAAAACACGACTCGAGGCCCATCCTGCGATTTCTTAACCAAAAGCCTGTAAACCACAGCACGGTTTACGCTTGGTCCACAAGGAAGGATAAATGTCAAGTTTCCGCGGATAAATATGGAAGTTTTGAAGATAATTGTGAAAATCGGGAAAAATGGAATATCTCCATTTTTATGCTATGACGGCTTAAGGGCAAAAGAGTAAAAGCGTAAACCGACCTTGGAGCTAGTATATAAGGAGTCCTAGTCGAGGAGCATGAGGGAGAACTTTTTAGATTCGGAATTCTTTGCACGTAGAAACTTTAGGCTTTGTTCTTGACAAGTTCGGTTTCTATGTGGACGTCCGTGTGTATCCGTGTGAGTCCATCAGCACACACAGGACGTCTGTGGCTGTACATCAATACACATATCAGCACGCTGGTGTCACACCCCCAATCCTGAATAGGATTGTCGGGACAGCCATGGTTCGAGGAAACGTGCAAGCCAGTCATAGGACATCAAGGCAAGCGTTCCATGGTCGAGAAAGAAGGTTAAGGACATAAGGAAACTTAGACTTAACCTTATACAAACTAAGAGACAGCTAGGACGAGTAAGACGGTAACTGGACGAAGTGAACGAGTAGCTCGGCCAGCTCAATGAAGCTAGGTTCAGTTCACTCCAGCTCAGTCCCTACTAAGTCATCTCCACTAGCTGGACTACTAGATCACTCAGCTGAGGCAGCTGAGAGTCAGCTCATCTCAGCTAGACGGACTGTCTGGGCTTTAGGCCGATGGTCCGGGTCCGGGTCAGTGGCGGGCTGTGAGGGCCGGCCATGAGGCCATGAGCTGTTGGGTCCTTGGGGAAGGCCGTGAGCTAAGTCCAGGAGGCTTGGGGCGTGGGTTGGGCTTGTGACCGACCCCAAACCCAATCAGAAAGGGCGAAGGGATGCAAGTCACCGAAAGGGGACAACCCTTGGTCGATGGTGCCAATTCGCTAGCAAGTCATGCCTGTTCGTGGGGCAAGACTTACCCCCTCGTTTTTTATAAATATGGGGGCTCTTTGGTCGATTTCATTATCCAACTCCAGAGTAAAATACTCAGAGAAAAACATAGAGAGAAAGAAAGAGAGAAAGAGAGAGTTCCGGCCAAGAGAAAGGCTGATTGTGGTGGTGTTGTGTTCCGGCGACTCTGATCGTTTGAGAACTAACTCCGGTCAAGAGTGGGAGATCAAGACAAGGAGAAGAGCATGGAGAACCCAGACGTGGTTCACAAGGTATGTGATGGGCCGTGGCTCCATCAGACCGAACAGACTGTCCATGCGACCGAACCGCGGCTCTGCTCGGTTCCTAAGTCCCATCCGGCTCTCCTTATCAGTTTCAATTCGTTTCTCTTCTCTTCTCTCTGGTTAAACGCGAAAGGTTGTGTTGGTTGAGTCCAAGGGACACGTTCCTAGGCTTTGGCCGAACATAACCAAACCGCTAGCCTAGACACGGGTCGGTTAGAGGGATGATCCGATTGCACCAAGACTGGGCGGTTAGGATGAACGGTTGGGAATGACCCAAAGGGCATGAGTTGTCAAGAGTCGTGAGTGTCCAAGAGGCACGAATCGCCAAAGGGTACATGTTCCAAAAGGTGTCTATCGGGACAGGTTAGGACCGATCCTTATGGATCAGCCTATGACTTGTCTAGTTAAGACAAGTTCACGGTTTGTCTAAGCCAAGGTAGAGTCGCAAGGTCAGACCAGTTGCTAAGCCTTCCGGATTATGCTTGAGGCTTACTCGGCCGATTGGATCCAGGCCTAAGGCCGGATCAGGTAAGGGAGTCCTTTGGGCCATTGAGCCGGACTCCATTGGCCGGTCGCACCTAGATTCTATCCGGTTAGACGAATTGGTCTTTGGGGACGATCCGGATCTGTTTGTGTTTTCTGTTTATCTATTCTGGACTATGTATCTGATTCTAAGTCAAGGGGTGGTTGGTTGAATGACTTAGGATACGGTAGGTAGGTTCATATGTTTATGATTATGTTGAGTGAGGTTTATCTAAGTTCTAGGAACCAAGCCAAGCATTGTAGAATCAATCCGTTCTATTCTCGGTTATGATTAATGCTTATCTGGTTGTGGTTTCAGGAACTAAGGATGGTTCTGGTCAAGCCAAGGAGCCGTGAAGGCTCGGTCAGTGAGAGGCTGTGTAACGTGTGGTTAGATGATGCTAGGGATGAACTAGTGATTGTCTATGAGACTGTTAAGAAGTTGTATATTGAATCTCATGTTTCTAAGTAATACAAAGTTTATACATTGTTATTCCGCTGTGCAATCTATTCCTTTGTTTATGAACCTCATATTCGAATATGATTTAGTAAAGAAAAGACTTAGAATGAATCAGACAAGCAAAGAAATTAATAAGTAAGCATTCGTATCCAGTTGGGTCGAGAGACCAGGAACGGGTCTTACAAGTTGGTATCAGAGCCAGGTTGATTCTAGGATAGTTGGGTTATGTAGTCCACACACACACACGCAGCGAGCTGATTAGGTCTCACGGTGAGGTTTGATTGCTTAGTCTAGGGATTGTTTTGTTCTGTTTATGGTTAGTATGTTTCGTACTAACATTGTCTGAATCCTTAGGCTGGAAAAAGCAAATCGGGAAAGTCCCGAAGAAGTAAGAGAATGGCCGGTCAGTCTAGCCAAGTGGCCGTGGACGGAACTAATCTGTCCAGTTTGCAAACCGATCCGGCCGCGGCTAACGCTGAAGATGTGTTGCCAACTGATCAGGCAAACCTTACGGGGACACAACGGGATGGTCAGGAACATCAGGAGAGTGATGAGGAAGTGGAATCCTCGAACGCTAACTGTGATGGTGGCCAGCATGAGAAAGTGGCCGATGGTACGACCAATGTAACCGCAACACGGTCCAAAGAGGACTTGTTAGAGGCCATGAAGGTAATGGGGACTCAGGTGGCGGTTATGGCCCAACTGTTCATGCCATTAGTGAACTCCTCGGTTGGCCAAGCTACGCATGTGGCTACGACCGCCGCCAACACCAATGGTCCAGTTGTGGAAACGGTCGAGGTGATCGAGATTGATCCACCAAAAAGGACTGGGAAAAAGGTGGACTATCTGAGTTTGCTTCAGCACATCTCCCGTCTAGGGACGAAGCATTTCTCAGGAAGCACCGATCCTATTGAGGCAGACGAGTGGAGGAGTAGGCTAGTCCGAAACTTCAGCTCAACTCGTTGTCCCGAGGATTACAAGAGAGACATTGCGGTTCACTTCCTTGAAGGGGACGCGCATAATTGGTGGCTGGCTGTGAACAAGCGCACCAATGGAAGTCTCCAGAGTTTTGCGGATTTTGAAGATGAATTCAACTGCAAATACTTTCCTGCAGAGGCTTGGGACCGTCTGGAAGGTAGATTCCTAGACCTTACCCAAGGCCGCAGGGCCGTACGTGAGTACGAAGAGGAGTTCAACTGGCTCCGACGGTTTGTTGGAAGGGAACTTGAGGACGAGACAGTCCAGGTTCATCGGTTCATTCGAGGCTTAAGGCCGGAGCTGAGAACCACTGTTCGATCCGCACCTTCAGCACCGTCGGAGAGCTGGTTGAAAGTGTAGCTCTTTTGTAGTCTAACTTGGCCGAAGAAGCCAAGCTTAAGACAAAGTCGCAGTCTGTCCCGATGGGTAAGACTAACGACCGAAAGAGGAAGTGGAACCAGGTTGACGGAGGCAAGGCCTCTAGTGGACGACCTGAATGTCCCAAGTGTGGTAAGAACCATCCAGGTGAATGCTGGAAAGCCATGTGAGCTTCTGTGAGATGTGGCAGCTTGGATCATTCCATCCGAGATTGCACTCGACCAAGCCGGACTCAGGGTCAATCCAGTGGCAGCGGCTCTCGAACTTGTTTCCATTGCGGCCAAAGCGGACACTTCCAAAGTGAATGTCCTAAGCGGCAAGGAGGACAAGGGAAGGGTCGTGGAGACACGGGAAAGTCGACCCATAGCAGGCCGACCACAACACCAAGGGTGTATGAGCTGTCCCGAGATGACGGTGCTTCTGGATCGTTTGATTCGATCTCTGGTAATTTCTGAATTTATCTATTTACATTCAATAGAATGATTGGTCTGGAACCTAGAGTGGCTAGGGGATTCTGATGTGGGTCTCTTATAGGGACCCTCATGATTGGTGGTGTTGAAACCCACGGACTTTTCGACACAGGGGCTACACATAGTTTTGTGAGTCTGGAACTGGTCGGAAAGGGTCTGTTCTGCCTCTGTTCTGGGGATAATTCGAGACTAGGGAGGGCGGCCGGTGGGCAAATCATGCACTCACTAGGGCTCATGACTAATATCCCGGTAATGATCCAGGAGAAAAATCTGCCTGTAGATCTGATTGTGTTGCGCTTACGGAATCACTATGTGATCCTAGGCATGGATTGGTTGGGAATGTATCGGGCCACTCTCGACTGCCACAGAGGATGTGTACGGTTGGAGATTGGACCTCACCTGTTCCAGTACCAAAGTCTGAATATGAGTCCGGCTCTGTATAGAGTAGTGGTGTCAGCAATCCGAGCAGAACAGATGCTTAGACGGGGTTGTGAAGCATATTTGACCACAACTACCACTATGGAGCACGGCAGGTCTGATGATCAGAAAGATCTAACTGAGGACCCGTTGGTGTCTGAGTTCCCAGATGTGTTCCGTTCGCTACAGGGTGTCCCCCCTGATAGGTCGGATCAATTTACGATTGAACTAGAACCAGGGACATCTCTCTCCAAGAGTCCGTATCGAATGGCTCCGGCCGAGATGGCCGAGCTAAAGAAGTAATTTGAAAAATTGCTAGACAAGGGGTTCGTACGTCCAAGTAGCTCCCCTTGGGGTGCACCAGTCCTCTTTGTGAAAAAGAAGGATGGTAGCATGCGTCTGTGTATTGACTATCGAGGGTTGTACAGGGTTACTGTGAAGAACAAGTACCCGTTGCCCAGAATAGACGAGTTGTTGGATCAACTCAAAGGAGCCAAGTGGTTTTCTAAGATTGATTTGGCCTCAGGGTATCATCAGATCCCTATAGAGCCAAATGATATTAGAAAGACAGCATTCCAGACCAGGTACGGCCACTACGAGTTTGTGGTTATGCCATTCAGTCTGACCAATGCGCCTGCTGCATTCATGAAAATGATGAACAGCGTGTTCCGAGACTTCCTGGACGAATCAGTGATCATCTTCATTGATGATATCCTGATTTACTCCAAGGATGAGGAATCTCATCGGAAACACCTGAGAGCCGTGCTGGAACGATTACGGGAACACAAGCTCTATGCAAAACTTAGTAAATGCAGTTTTTGGCAGAAGAGCATTGGGTTTCTCGGCCACATTGTGTCCGGTGAGGGCGTCTCGGTGGATCTAGAGAAGATCAGGGCAATCAAGGATTGGCCTCGACCACGCAGTGCCACAGAGGTCAGAAGCTTCCTTGGGTTGGCAGGTTATTATAGAAAGTTTGTGAAAGGATTCACAAGCTTGGCTCAGCCTATGACACGGTTGACCAGGAAGGACGTTAAGTTCACATGGTCTGAGGAGTGTGGGAAATGTGTTTCCACGCTTAAGGACATGCTGACTAGCGCACCCATTCTGGTTCTTCCAGAGGCCGACCAACCCTATGTGGTTTATACGGACGCGTCCATAACAGGACTAGGTTGCATATTAACCCAGCATGGGAAGGTCATCGCCTATGCGTCAAGGCAGTTGAGAAAACATGAGGGAAACTACCCCACCCATGACCTTGAAATGGCTGCGGTAGTGTTCACCTTAAAGATTTGGCGATCATACTTGTATGGTGCCAAGGTTCAGATACTTACGGGCCATAAGAGTCTTAAGTATATATTCACCCAGCCTGAGTTAAACTTAAGGCAGAGAAGGTGGATGGATTTTGTAGCTGATTACGATCTGGATATCACCTATCATCCGGGAAAGGCTAATCTGGTCGCAGATGCCTTGAGCCGAAGAAGGGCCGACGTATCATCTGAACAAGAAGCGGACGACCTGGACGGTACGGTTCGTGGCCTACGGTTAAACGCATCGACCAAAGAGTCTGAAACACTCGGATTAGAGGCGGTCAATCAGGCTGACCTGCTTACCTGAATTCGGTTGGCTCAAGGTCAGGACGAGAACCTAAACAAGGTTGCTCAGAATGATAGGACGGAGTACCAAACTGCAAAGGATGGTACCATCCTAGTAAACGGTCGGATCAGTGTTCCTAATGATAGAAGTCTAAAGGAAGAGATTATGAGGGATGCTCATAAGTCCAGATTCTCGGTTCATCCTGGTGCGACCAAGATGTACTAGAACCTTAAGAAGTTCTATCATTGGATCCGTATGAAGGCAGATGTCGCGGAATGGGTGGCCAAGTGTTCCACTTGCCAACTCATCAAAGCAGAACATCAAGTGCCTAGTGGGTTATTGCAAAGCTTGCCTATTCCGGAATGGAAATGGGATCACATCACAATGGACTTTGTGACTGGGTTCCCTACCACGAGGAAAAAGAAAGATGCGGTTTGGGTTGTGGTTGATCGCCTAACCAAATCAGCACACTTCCTGGCTATCAAAAAGTCGGATGGGGTAGATCAGATTGTACGTAAGTACATTGATGAGATCGTCCGACTACATGGTGTGTCGGCAAGCATAGTTTCAGATAGGGATTCAAGGTTCACATCTTACTTCTGGAAGGCTTTCCAAAAGGCTTTAGGAACAAGAGTGAACATGAGTACAGCCTATCACCCACAGACGGATGGACAGTCTGAACGTACGATCCAGACATTGGAAGATATGTTGCGAGCATGTGTTCTAGACTGGGGTGATTCCTGGGAGAAACATCTACCTCTGGTAGAATTTGCTTACAACAATAGCTTCCATAGTAGTATTGGCATGTCGCCATACGAAGCTCTGTATGGGCGTCCATGCAGGACACCCTTATGATGGACCCAAGTTGGGGAACGCAGCATGATTGGTCCAGAGATTATCGAAGAGACAACCGAAAAGATCAAGTTCTTGAGGGACAAGATGAGACAGGCACAAGACCGCCAAAAGAACTATGCAGATCGAAGAAGGAAATATCTCGAGTTCCAAGTAGGTGACTTGGTGTATCTCAAAATGATTACCTTCAAAGGACAGGTCCGGATTTCCGGAAGACGGAAGTTAGATCCGAGATACTTGGGGCCGTTCAAGGTCATTGAAAGAGTTGGGATGGTGGCCTACAAGTTGGACTTGCCAGCCAAGATGGACGCATTCCATAATGTGTTCCACGTCTCCCAACTTCGGAAATGTTTGACGGACCAAGATATCGCTCTTCCTGCCATTCCAGACGATCTTGGTAAGAACCTAACCTTGGAAACGAGGCCAGTTCGAATCATAGATAGGATGGAAAAAGCAACAAGGAAGAAGACGGTCCAGATGGTCAAGGTCGTCTGGGACTGTAATGGTCAGGATATAATCACTTGGGAAACCAAAGCTAGAATGAAAGCAGAGTACCCAGAGTGGTTGAGTCAGTTTGTTTCCAAGGAAGCATTTGATTCGGATTCGAGGACGAATCCATCCCAAGGGGGGGGAGACTTGTCACGCCCCCAATCCTGAATAGTATTGTCGGGACGGCCATGGTTCGAGGAAACATGCAAGCCAGTCATAGGACATCAAGGCAAGCGTTCCATGGTCGAGAAAGAAGGTTAAGGACATAAGGAAACTTAGACTTAACCTTATACAAGCTAAGAGACAGCTAGGACGAGTAAGACGGTAACTGGACGAAGTGAACGAGTAGCTCGGCCAGCTCAATGAAGCTAGGTTCAGTTCACTCCAGCTCAGTCCCTACTAAGTCAGATCCACTAGCTGGACTACTAGATCACTCAGCTGAGGCAGCTGAGAGTCAGCTCATCTCAGCTAGACGGACTGTCCGGGCTTTAGGCCGATGGTCCGGGTCCGGATCAGTGGCGGGCTGTGAGGGCCGGCCATGAGGCCATGAGCTGTTGGGTCCTTGGGCAAGGCCGTGAGCTAAGTCCAGGAGGCTTGGGGCGTGGGTTGGGCTTGTGACCGACCCCAAACCCAATCAGAAAGGGCGAAGGGATGCAAGTGGCCGAAAGGGGACAACCCTTGGCCGATGGTGCCCATTCGCTAGCAAGTCATGCCTGTTCGTGGGGCAAGACTTACCCCCTCGTTTTCTATAAATATGGGGCCTATCTGGTCGATTTCATTATCCAACTCCAGAGTAAAATACTCTGAGAAAAACATAGAGAGAAAGAAAGAGAGAAAGAGAGAGTTTCGGCCAAGAGAAAGGCCGATTGTGGTGGTGTTGTGTTCCGGCGACTCTGATCGTTTGAGAACTAACTCCGGTCAAAAATGGGAGATCAAGACAAGGAGAAGAGCATGGAGAACCCAGACGTGGTTCACAAGGTATGTGATGGGCCGTGGCTCCGTCAGACCGAACGGACGGTCCATGCGACCGCACCGCAGCTCTGCTCGGTTCCTAAGTCCCATCCGGCTCTCCTTATCTGTTTCAATTTCGTTTCTCCTCTCTTCTCTCTGGTTAAACGCGAAAGGTTGTGGTGGTTGAGTCCAAGGGACACGTTCCTAGGCTTTGGCCGAACATAACCAAACCGCTAGCCTAGACACGGGTCGGTTAGAGGGATGATCCGATCGCACCAAGACTGGGCGGTTAGGACGAACGGTTGGGAATGACCCAAAAGGCACGAGTTGTCAAGAGTCGTGAGTGTCCAAAAGGCACGAATGGCCAAAGGGTACATGTTCCAAACGGTGTCTTTCGGGACAGGTTAGGACCGATCCTTATGGATCAGCCTATGACTTGTCTAGTTAAGACAAGTTCACGGTTTGTCTAAGCCAAGGTAGAGTCACAAGGTCTGACCGGTCGCTAAGCCTTCCGGATTAGGCTTGAGGCTTACTCGGCCAATTGGATCCAGGCCTAAGGCCGGATCAGGTAAGGGAGTCCGTTGGGCCATTGAGCCGGACTCCATTGGCCGGTCGCACCTAGATTCTATCCGGTTAGACGGATTGGTCTTTGGGGACGATCCGGATCTGTTTGTGTGTTCTGTTTATCTATTCTGGACTATCTATCTGATTCTAAGTCAAGGGGTGGTTGGTTGAATGACTTAGGATACGGTAGGTAGGTTCATACGTTTATGATTATGTTGACTGAGGTTTATCTAAGTTCTTGGAACCAAGCCAAGCATTGTAGAATCAATCCGTTCTATTCTCGGTTATGATTAATGCTTATCTGGTTGTGGTTTCAGGAACTAAGGATGGTTCTGGTCAAGCCAAGGAGCCGTGAAGGCTCGGTCAGTGAGAGGCTGTGTAACGTGTGGTTATATAATGCTAGGGATGAACTAGTGATTGTCTATGAGACTGTTAAGAAGTTGTGTATTGAATCTCATGTTTCTAAGTAATACAAAGTTTATACATTGTTATTCCGCTGTGCAATCTATTCCTTTGTTTATGAACCTCATATTCGAATATGACTTAGTAAAGATAAGACTTAGAATAAATCAGACAAGCAAAGAAATTAATAAGTAAGCATTCGTATCCAGTTGGGTCGAGAGACCAGGAACGGGTCTTACAGCTGGTCCTTGGACTCAGCACGCTGGCCCTTCCCGTGGACTGTTTGGGTGATTTTGGCCCACGGGGCATTTTGTTCAGTACACACAGGACGTCCGTGGGTGTCCGTCAGTACACACAGGACGCCCGTGGCTGTCCGTGTGTGTCTGTCTGTGTCCATCAGCACACATAGGACGTCTATGGCTGTCCATCAGTACACATATCAGCACGTTGGTCCTTGGACTCAGTATGCTGACCGTTCCTGTGGACTGTTCGGGTGATTTTGGCCCATGTGGGCTGTCTGTTCAGTACACACACGACGTCCGTGGGTGTCCCCCAGCACACACAGGACGTCTGTGGCTGTCTGTGGCTGTCCGTCAGCACACACAGCACGTCCGTGGCTGTCTGTGTGTGTCCGTGTGTGTCTGTCAGCACACAAAGGACGTCCGTGTGTTGTAGGCACAGGGGGGGTAACCCACGAATGGATAGAATGGTGGAACCAAGGTTTCAACCTGAAAACAAGAGAACCGATTTTTATGAGTTTTTAGAGTTTTATAATGCAAACAGAAACAAATATGAATATGAATCAAAATGATAATATGAATAAAAACAAATAGAAAAGGGATAGATTGATGGAGATGGGATCTTTGTTGCTGGATGTGTATCACTCTCAACAAGGATCAATGGATGGGAGATGAATGAAGATGGAACCGGTCTTGCTGGATGTGTATCACTCTCAAGATCGATTAATGGATGGAGATGGGATGATGGACGCCACAAAGCTCTGTGAAAGGAGGCTTTGATAAGTCAAGTTGCTCCAGAGTTGTTTCTCACACACTCAAAAGACTTAGAACAATAGTTTTGACAAAACTAGAAAAACTGAATAATTCATAATACTTTCAAAGATGGGTAATTTACAATGAAACAAAGACTAGAGCTTTATAGGCTCGACCAAGGACTCTCTAACAGTCATAAAATGACATAAGGAAAGAAATAAAATCGAAATAATAAACTTGGAAGCAAAGGAATTGATGGCTCCATGAAAACTAGCCGTTGGAGGCTTAATGATGAGAATCTTTGCCAAATGAATGTAGATGGTGTCCTCCTTGTATCTGGACGGTTTGAGGGGGTAAGTGAGCTTCCTGGGAATCTTCTTAATGGTCTGGAAGGTGCTGATGTCGTGCATAGACTGAAGGAAAAAGAGCTGTTGGAGTTTTAATGCTTGAGACTCCAAATAAGGCAAGTTGAAGTAAATGAGGATCCTCCTGATCCAATGGTTGCTGGTGCATGGTATGAACTCGTAGAACTCCTCCTGGATGCCTAGAATATCTCCTGATTGGTTGAAATGATCTCCTGGTCGCCAATGTCTGGTTTGAAGCTGATTGAACCGGTTAGCTTCCAATTGAGGCAAGTGTAGAACTGGTTTGGCCGGTTTTGGAGATTGGATCATAACTTCATAATTCCGTGGCCATTTCTCCTGATATTGGGCTTTATGGAAAGATGAGAGATTCCTCTTGAATCCTATGATGGGCTTTGGTTCAGGCCGCTCCTTCCTTGGGCTGGAATCTCCTTCTAAAGTCGGGTACTCGCAGATGGTCGGGTTGGGAAACTTCTGAATTGTAAAAGTCATAACTTCTTGCTCCGTGAATACTTTGGCTCGATTCCAATTGGGCTGGACTGCTTCTGGAGTGTAGAATCCAATAAAATTGGTTTCATGTTGAAATTCCTTCTGGTTGTAGAGATATACGCCTTGGACTGAACCTCGGTCGCTGGTACCTCCTAGATGGCCGGTTTGGACGGTTTGGTGAGACTCTGGTTGAACCATGGATTTAGTGACCACAACATCCCCTCCCTCTTGACAAGGTTTCGACCTCGAAACTATGTAACCTGCACCAAGATAGAGCAAGTCAGCTTTCATCCTCTTTTGAGATTCTAAAACCTTACCTTGGAACTGTTTCGGTTTGGGAATGGAATTTGTATCAGGTGGTTCTCCTTTGAGAAAATAGGAATGGATTACGCCTCTGCTCTGGACATGGTCATTTCTTATCTTCTGGAGTGGATGGTCCTTCAAATTTTTGGTGGCCACGTTTCTGATCATCTTTGGAGTTGATCCTCCTAGCAACATAAGATAATCTGGTGGGATTTCCTTGAAGCTTTCTTCTTTGCAACCTGAAAAATTCTCAACATTCTGGACAAAAAGCAAGTGCATTATATCTGTCATTGAAATATTAAGAACATGCTTATCTAAAAGGAATCTTACCATAGGTTTTGGAACTTGAACAATGGATTGTTCAGATTTCGGTTTCCACTTAGAAGTGGGTTCATGGCTGAGCTTAGGGTCTGGTTCTTTCTTTGGAACTACAATAAGCTTATAGCTTTCATTTGTTCTACCTGTACCAAGAACACACACGTCAGTACTAGTATCCAAAGGTGGTGTTTGAAACTTACCTTGGTGGGATACTTTTATGACCGGTTTTGCTTCTTTAAGCAACATGGACTGCATTGTGTCTTGAACCATCTTCTGGTCCATCACAGGTGTGGCGCCTGGTGGCTCCTCTCCTTTGAATTCATGCTCCTTAGTTCCTGTTACATCATCCTTTGACAAAGACAAGTGCATTACACAAGAATTTGGAACCAATAAATCAGATTGAATAAAACTATCACTTTTCATAGATAATTCTGTTTTCTCTTCTAGTGATGTTTCTATCAATGCTTTCTTAGTAGGGCAAACTACAGCAAAGTGTCCTCTTTTATGGCATCTAGAACATGTCTGATCTTTTAAATCTTTAAATTTAGAAGACTTACCTTGGCTTGATGCCTCTTCTTTCTTTGGGTTTGAAATCTCATCATTCCTTGGACTTAAATCATGAACAACTTTTAAATCCAACAAGGACTTTGTGATCGTTTCTTTCTTGACTTCAGGACCTGTCTTATCATCCTTGGACAAAGACAAGTGACTCATACCAGTGGTAGATGATTCATTAACTGATTTATCAAGTATAGGACTTACCTTAGCCTTTACTTGGACAATAACAGGTTCTGGATTTTCTTTGGAAACATGAGTTAGATACCTCCTTGGGTATATCTTTCGGATCTTAGAACTTGTGAGTTCTGGTGAAAATTCATCCCTCATGACTTCCTTAAGATCTCTCCACGTTTTGATAGCTGGCTCCTTGTAAAACCATCTATCATCTTCTTCTTGTACCCACCATTTAAAGGCATTACCTCTTAGTTGATCAATGGCATAAGATAGTCTCTCTTCTTTCAGAATGTTGTTGTAGTGAAACCATTCATCAAGGTTCCTCTCCCAAAATAGGTAGCTTCTTCCTCCTGAAAATGTAAAGAGTTCAATTTTATCAGCAAAAGATTTATGATCAAACCGAGAATTAGCAACATGATGAGTATGGGTTTGAGAAGTTGGATGTTGATTGATCCTTGAAGGATCTGGTGGCTTGGGCTCGACATAGACAGCCTCTGGTGCATCTCCAAATCTCCTTTCTCCTTGCTGTGGACGTTGGACTCGTGCCTTGTTTCTTTTCCTCAACTGAGCAATCCGATCATTGATCTCTTGCAAAGCTGTCAAGTGTTGGTTCTGTTTGGCCATCTGACTTTGGCTGTGTGTTTTTCCTACCATGGCTTCCTGAAAACACTCTCAAAGATCAAGTGAAGGTATGGAAAAATCCTGGTCGAATCAAAATAAGAACCAAAAATGCAAGCTAATTAAAATTAAACCGAAAAAATTGCAATTATGAACCGAAATGAAATAAACTATGCTAAAATAATTTTTCTTTTGGTTTTCTCAATGCAAAAACGAAATGAATCAATATGGAATGACAATTAACACAAGTGAAAAGAAAATATGGAAAGAAAACTAACACTTATTTTTTTTTGAATTTTCTTATGCCAGAAACAAATATGGAAATGCAGATTTTTTTTTTTTAAATGAATGCACAAAATCTAAATATGGCAAGTGGAGCTGGGGGAATGAATGCAAACAACTAGACAAGTATTTCAAAATAATTTCGTGGATCAAACTAGACAACTCCTTCTTCTTTAGTTTTCTTTTCTTAAGAACAACAATAACAATGCAAAAACTGTTTTTTTTTTAAATGAAAACAAATGCAAACAAATATGAATGATGCAAGGATAGAGTGACCTGATTCAGGAGCTTCAGCTCTGATACCAAAATGTTGTAGGCACAGGGGGGGTAACCCACGAATGGATAGAATGGTGGAACCAAGGTTTCAACCTGAAAACAAGAGAACCGATTTTTATGAGTTTTTAGAGTTTTATAATGCAAACAGAAACAAATATGAATATGAATCAAAATGATAATATGAATAAAAACAAATAGAAAAGGGATAGATTGATGGAGATGGGATCTTTGTTGCTGGATGTGTATCACTCTCAACAAGGATCAATGGATGGGAGATGAATGAAGATGGAACCGGTCTTGCTGGATGTGTATCACTCTCAAGATCGATTAATGGATGGAGATGGGATGATGGACGCCACAAAGCTCTGTGAAAGGAGGCTTTGATAAGTCAATTTGCTCCAGAGTTGTTTCTCACACACTCAAAAGACTTAGAACAATAGTTTTGACAAAACTAGAAAAACTGAATAATTCATAATACTTTCAAAGATGGGTAATTTACAATGAAACAAAGACTAGAGATTTATAGGCTCGACCAAGGACTCTCTAACAGTCATAAAATGACATAAGGAAAGAAATAAAAATCGAAATAATAAACTTGGAAGCAAAGGAATTGATGGCTCCATGAAAACTAGCCGTTGGAGGCTTAATGATGAGAATCTTTGCCAAATGAATGTAGATGGTGTCCTCCTTGTATCTGGACGGTTTGAGGGGGTAAGTGAGCTTCCTGGGAATCTTCTTAATGGTCTGGAAGGTGCTGATGTCGTGCATAGACTGAAGGAAAAAGAGCTGTTGGAGTTTTAATGCTTGAGACTCCAAATAAAGCAAGTTGAAGTAAATTAGGATCCTCCTGATCCAATGGTTGCTGGTGCATGGTATGAACTCGTAGAACTCCTCCTGGATGCCTAGAATATCTCCTGATTGGTTGAAATGATCTCCTGGTCGCCAATGTCTGGTTTGAAGCTGATTGAACCGGTTAGCTTCCAATTGAGGCAAGTGTAGAACTGGTTTGGCCGGTTTTGGAGATTGGATCATAACTTCATAATTCCGTGGCCATTTCTCCTCATATTGGGCTTTATGGAAAGATGAGAGATTCCTCTTGAATCCTATGATGGGCTTTGGTTCAGGCCGCTCCTTCCTTGGGCTGGAATCTCCTTCTAAAGTCGGGTACTCGCAGATGGTCGGGTTGGGAAACTTCTGAATTGTAAAAGTCATAACTTCTTGCTCCGTGAATACTTTGGCTCGATTCCAATTGGGCTGGACTGCTTCTGGAGTGTAGAATCCAATAAAATTGGTTTCATGTTGAAATTCCTTCTGGTTGTAGAGATATACGCCTTGGACTGAACCTCGGTCGCTGGTACCTCCTAGATGGCCGGTTTGGACGGTTTGGTGAGACTCTGGTTGAACCATGGATTTAGTGACCACAACATCCCCTCCCTCTTGACAAGGTTTCGACCTCGAAACTATGTAACCTGCACCAAGATAGAGCAAGTCAGCTTTCATCCTCTTTTGAGATTCTAAAACCTTACCTTGGAACTGTTTCGGTTTGGGAATGGAATTTGTATCAGGTGGTTCTCCTTTGAGAAAATAGGAATGGATTACGCCTCTGCTCTGGACATGGTCATTTCTTATCTTCTGGAGTGGATGGTCCTTCAAATTTTTGGTGGCCACGTTTCTGATCATCTTTGGAGTTGATCCTCCTAGCAACATAAGATAATCTGGTGGGATTTCCTTGAAGCTTTCTTCTTTGCAACCTGAAAAATTCTCAACATTCTGGACAAAAAGCAAGTGCATTATATCTGTCATTGAAATATTAAGAACATGCTTATCTAAAAGGAATCTTACCATAGGTTTTGGAACTTGAACAATGGATTGTTCAGATTTCGGTTTCCACTTAGAAGTGGGTTCATGGCTGAGCTTAGGGTCTGGTTCTTTCTTTGGAACTACAATAAGCTTATAGCTTTCATTTGTTCTACCTGTACCAAGAACACACACGTCAGTACTAGTATCCAAAGGTGGTGTTTGAAACTTACCTTGGTGGGATACTTTTATGACCGGTTTTGCTTCTTTAAGCAACATGGACTGCATTGTGTCTTGAACCATCTTCTGGTCCATCACAGGTGTGGCGCCTGGTGGCTCCTCTCCTTTGAATTCATGCTCCTTAGTTCCTGTTACATCATCCTTTGACAAAGACAAGTGCATTACACAAGAATTTGGAACCAATAAATCAGATTGAATAAAACTATCACTTTTCATAGATAATTCTGTTTTCTCTTCTAGTGATGTTTCTATCAATGCTTTCTTAGTAGGGCAAACTACAGCAAAGTGTCCTCTTTTATGGCATCTAGAACATGTCTGATCTTTTAAATCTTTAAATTTAGAAGACTTACCTTGGCTTGATGCCTCTTCTTTCTTTGGGTTTGAAATCTCATCATTCCTTGGACTTAAATCATGAACAACTTTTAAATCCAACAAGGACTTTGTGATCGTTTCTTTCTTGACTTCAGGACCTGTCTTATCATCCTTGGACAAAGACAAGTGACTCATACCAGTGGTAGATGATTCATTAACTGATTTATCAAGTATAGGACTTACCTTAGCCTTTACTTGGACAATAACAGGTTCTGGATTTTCTTTGGAAACATGAGTTAGATACCTCCTTGGGTATATCTTTCGGATCTTAGAACTTGTGAGTTCTGGTGAAAATTCATCCCTCATGACTTCCTTAAGATCTCTCCACGTTTTGATAGCTGGCTCCTTGTAAAACCATCTATCATCTTCTTCTTGTACCCACCATTTAAAGGCATTACCTCTTAGTTGATCAATGGCATAAGATAGTCTCTCTTCTTTCAGAATGTTGTTGTAGTGAAACCATTCATCAAGGTTCCTCTCCCAAAATAGGTAGCTTCTTCCTCCTGAAAATGTAAAGAGTTCAATTTTATCAGCAAAAGATTTATGATCAAACCGAGAATTAGCAACATGATGAGTATGGGTTTGAGAAGTTGGATGTTGATTGATCCTTGAAGGATCTGGTGGCTTGGGCTCGACATAGACAGCCTCTGGTGCATCTCCAAATCTCCTTTCTCCTTGCTGTGGACGTTGGACTCGTGCCTTGTTTCTTTTCCTCAACTGAGCAATCCGATCATTGATCTCTTGCAAAGCTGTCAACTGTTGGTTCTGTTTGGCCATCTGACTTTGGCTGTGTGTTTTTCCTACCATGGCTTCCTGAAAACACTCTCAAAGATCAAGTGAAGGTATGGAAAAATCCTGGTCGAATCAAAATAAGAACCAAAAATGCAAGCTAATTAAAATTAAACCGAAAAAATTGCAATTATGAACCGAAATGAAATAAACTATGCTAAAATAATTTTTCTTTTGGTTTTCTCAATGCAAAAACGAAATGAATCAATATGGAATGACAATTAACACAAGTGAAAAGAAAATATGGAAAGAAAACTAACACTTATTTTTTTTTTGAATTTTCTTATGCCAGAAACAAATATGGAAATGCAGATTTTTTTTTTTTAAATGAATGCACAAAATCTAAATATGGCAAGTGGAGCTGGGGGAATGAATGCAAACAACTAGACAAGTATTTCAAAATAATTTCGTGGATCAAACTAGACAACTCCTTCTTCTTTAGTTTTCTTTTCTTAAGAACAACAATAACAATGCAAAAACTGTTTTTTTTTTTAAATGAAAACAAATGCAAACAAATATGAATGATGCAAGGATAGAGTGACCTGATTCAGGAGCTTCAGCTCTGATACCAAAATGTTGTAGGCACAGGGGGGGTAACCCACGAATGGATAGAATGGTGGAACCAAGGTTTCAACCTGAAAACAAGAGAACCGATTTTTATGAGTTTTTAGAGTTTTATAATGCAAACAGAAACAAATATGAATATGAATCAAAATGATAATATGAATAAAAACAAATAGAAAAGGGATAGATTGATGGAGATGGGATCTTTGTTGCTGGATGTGTATCACTCTCAACAAGGATCAATGGATGGGAGATGAATGAAGATGGAACCGGTCTTGCTGGATGTGTATCACTCTCAAGATCGATTAATGGATGGAGATGGGATGATGGACGCCACAAAGCTCTGTGAAAGGAGGCTTTGATAAGTCAAGTTGCTCCAGAGTTGTTTCTCACACACTCAAAAGACTTAGAACAATAGTTTTGACAAAACTAGAAAAACTGAATAATTCATAATACTTTCAAAGATGGGTAATTTACAATGAAACAAAGACTAGAGCTTTATAGGCTCGACCAAGGACTCTCTAACAGTCATAAAATGACATAAGGAAAGAAATAAAAATCGAAATAATAAACTTGGAAGCAAAGAAATTGATGGCTCCATGAAAACTAGCCGTTGGAGGCTTAATGATGAGAATCTTTGCCAAATGAATGTAGATGGTGTCCTCCTTGTATCTGGACGGTTTGAGGGGGTAAGTGAGCTTCCTGGGAATCTTCTTAATGGTCTGGAAGGTGCTGATGTCGTGCATAGACTGAAGGAAAAAGAGCTGTTGGAGTTTTAATGCTTGAGACTCCAAATAAGGCAAGTTGAAGTAAATGAGGATCCTCCTGATCCAATGGTTGCTGGTGCATGGTATGAACTCGTAGAACTCCTCCTGGATGCCTAGAATATCTCCTGATTGGTTGAAATGATCTCCTGGTCGCCAATGTCTGGTTTGAAGCTGATTGAACCGGTTAGCTTCCAATTGAGGCAAGTGTAGAACTGGTTTGGCCGGTTTTGGAGATTGGATCATAACTTCATAATTCCGTGGCCATTTCTCCTCATATTGGGCTTTATGGAAAGATGAGAGATTCCTCTTGAATCCTATGATGGGCTTTGGTTCAGGCCGCTCCTTCCTTGGGCTGGAATCTCCTTCTAAAGTCGGGTACTCGCAGATGGTCGGGTTGGGAAACTTCTGAATTGTAAAAGTCATAACTTCTTGCTCCGTGAATACTTTGGCTCGATTCCAATTGGGCTGGACTGCTTCTGGAGTGTAGAATCCAATAAAATTGGTTTCATGTTGAAATTCCTTCTGGTTGTAGAGATATACGCCTTGGACTGAACCTCGGTCGCTGGTACCTCCTAGATGGCCGGTTTGGACGGTTTGGTGAGACTCTGGTTGAACCATGGATTTAGTGACCACAACATCCCCTCCCTCTTGACAAGGTTTCGACCTCGAAACTATGTAACCTGCACCAAGATAGAGCAAGTCAGCTTTCATCCTCTTTTGAGATTCTAAAACCTTACCTTGGAACTGTTTCGGTTTGGGAATGGAATTTGTATCAGGTGGTTCTCCTTTGAGAAAATAGGAATGGATTACGCCTCTGCTCTGGACATGGTCATTTCTTATCTTCTGGAGTGGATGGTCCTTCAAATTTTTGGTGGCCACGTTTCTGATCATCTTTGGAGTTGATCCTCCTAGCAACATAAGATAATCTGGTGGGATTTCCTTGAAGCTTTCTTCTTTGCAACCTGAAAAATTCTCAACATTCTGGACAAAAAGCAAGTGCATTATATCTGTCATTGAAATATTAAGAACATGCTTATCTAAAAGGAATCTTACCATAGGTTTTGGAACTTGAACAATGGATTGTTCAGATTTCGGTTTCCACTTAGATGGGCTTTGGTTCAGGCCGCTCCTTCCTTGGGCTGGAATCTCCTTCTAAAGTCGGGTACTCGCAGATGGTCGGGTTGGGAAACTTCTGAATTGTAAAAGTCATAACTTCTTGCTCCGTGAATACTTTGGCTCGATTCCAATTGGGCTGGACTGCTTCTGGAGTGTAGAATCCAATAAAATTGGTTTCATGTTGAAATTCCTTCTGGTTGTAGAGATATACGCCTTGGACTGAACCTCGGTCGCTGGTACCTCCTAGATGGCCGGTTTGGACGGTTTGGTGAGACTCTGGTTGAACCATGGATTTAGTGACCACAACACCGTGGCTGTCCATCAGTACACATATCAGCACGCTGGTCCTTGGACTTAGCACGCTGGCCCTTCCCGTGGACTGTTCGGGTGATTTTGGCCCACGTGGGCTGTCTGTTCAGTACACACAGGACGTTCGTGGATGTCCGCCATCACACACAGGACGTCCGTGGCTGTCCGTGGCAGTCCGTCAGCACACACAGGACATCCGTGTGTGTCCGTGTGAGTCCGTCAGCACACATATGACGTCTGTGGCTGTACATCAGTACACATATCAGCACGCTGGTCCTTGGACTCAGCACGCTGGCCTTTCCCATGGACTGTTTGGGTGATTTTGGCCCACGTGGGCGTTTTGTTCAGTACACACAGGACGTCTGTGGGTGTCTGTTAGTACACACAAGACGTTCGTGGCTGTCCGTGTGTGTTTGTGTGTGTCTGTCAGCACACATAGGACGTCTGTGGCTGTCCATCAGTACACATATCAGCACGTTGGTCCTTGGACTCAGTATGCTGGCCCTTCTTGTGGACTGTTCGGGTGATTTTAGCCCATGTGGGCTGTCTGTTCAGTACAAACACGATGTCCGTGGGTGTCCGCCAGCATGCACAGGACGTCTGTGGCTGTCCGTCAGCACGCACAACACGTCCGTGGCTGTCTGTGTGTGTCCGTGTGTGTCCGTCAGCACAAAAAGGACGTCTGTGGCTGTCCATCAGTACACATATCAGCACGCTGGTCCTTGGACTTAGCACGCTGGCCCTTCCCATGGACTGTTCGGGTGATTTTGGCCCACGTGGGCTGTCTGTTCAGTACACACAGGACGTCTGTGGGTATCCGCTAGCACACACAGGACGTCCGTGGCTGTCAGTGGCTGTCCGTAAGCACACACAGGACGTCCGTGGCTGTCCGTGTGTGTCCGTGTGTGTCCGTCAGCACACAAAGGACGTCCGTGGCTGTCCATCAGTACACATATCAGCACGCTGGTCCTCGGACATAGCACGCTGGCCCTTCCCATGGACTGTTCGGGTGATTTTGGCCCACGTGGGCTGTCTGTTCAGTACACACAGGACGTCCGTGGGTATCCGCCAGCACACAAAGGACGTCTGTGGCTGTCAGTGGCTGTCCGTAAGCACACACAGGACGTCTGTGGCTGTCCGTCAGCACACACAGGACGTCTGTGGCTGTCCATCAGGACACATTACAGCACGTTGGTCCTTGGACTCAGCACGCTGACCCTTCCCGTGGACTGTTCGGGTGATTTTGGTCCACGTGGTCTGTCTGTTCAGTACACACAGGACGTCTGTGGGTGTCCGCCAGCACACACAGGATGTCCGTGGCTGTCTGTGGCTGTCCGTCAGCACACACAGGATATCAGTGGCTGTCCATTAGTACACATATCAGCATGTTGGTCCTTGGACTCAGCACGCAGACCCTTCCTGTGGACTGTTCAGGTGATTTTGGCCCACGTGGGATGTCTGTTCAGTACACACAGGACGTCCGTGGGTGTCCATCAGCACACACAGGATGTCCATGGCTGTCCGTCAGTACACACATGACGTCCGTGGCTGTCCGTGTGTGTCCATGTGTGTCTGTGTGTGTCCGTCAGCACACATAGGACGTCCGTGGCTGTCCATCAGTACACATATTGGTCCTTGGACTCAGCACGCTGACCCTTTCCGTGGACTGTTCGGGTGATTTTGGCCCACGTGGGCTGTCTGTTCAGTACACACACGACGTCCGTGGGTGTCCGCCAGCACACAGAGGACATCCGTTGCTGTATGTGGCTGTCCGTCAGCACACACAGGACATCCGTGGCTGTCTGTGTGTGTCCCTGTGTGTCCGTCAGCACACACAGGACGTCCGTGGCTATCCGTGTGTCCGTGTGTGTCCGTCAGCACACACATGACGTATGTGTGTGTCTGTGTGTGTCTGTGTGTGTCTGTCAGCACACACACGACGTCTGTGGCTGTCCATCAGTACACATATCAGCACTCTAATTCTTGGGCTCAGAACGCTGGCCCTTCCCGTGGACTGTTGTGGTGATTTTGGCCCACGTGGGCTGTCTGTTCATTACACACAGGACGTCCGTGGGTGTCCGTCAGCACACATAGGACGTCCGTGGGTGTACGTCAGCACACACAAGACGTATGTGGCTGTCTGTGTGTGTCTGTGTGTGTCCGTCAGCACACACAGGACGTCTGTGGCTGTCCATCAGTACACATATTGGTCCTTGGACTCAGCATGCTGACCCTTCCCGTGGACTGTTCGGGTGGTTTTGGCCAACGTGGGCAGTCTGTTCAGTACACACACGATGTCCGTGGGTGTCCTCCAGCACACACATGACATCCGTGGCTGTCAGTGGCTGTCCGTCAGCACACACAGGACGTCTGTGGCTGTCCGTGTGTGTCCGCCAGCACACACAGGACGTCCGTGGCTGTCCATTAGTACACATATCAGCACATTGGTCCTTGGACTCAGCACGCTGGCCCTTCCCGTGGACTGTTCGGGTGATTTTGGCCCACGTGGGCTGTCTGGTCATTACACACAGGACGTCTGAGGGTGTCCGCCATCACACACAGGATGTCTGTGGCAGTCCGTCAGCACACACAGGACGTCCGTGTGTGTCCGTGTGAGTCCATCAGTACACACAAGACGTCTGTGGCTGTACATCAATACACATATCAGCACGCTGGTCCTTGGACTCAGCACGCTGGCCCTTTCCGTGTACTGTTTGGGTGATTTTGGCCCACGTGGGCATTTTGTTCAGTACACACAGGACGTCCGTGGGTGTCCGTCAGTACACACAGGACGTCCGTGGCTGTTCGTGTGTGTCTGTGTGTGTCCGTCAGCACACATAGGACGTCTGTGGCTGTACATCAGTACACATATCAGCACACTGGTCCTTGGACTCAGCACGCTGGCCCTTCCCGTGGACTGTTTGGGTGATTTAGGCCCACGTGGGCGTTTTGTTCAGTACACACAGGACGTCCGTGGGTGTCTGTCAGTACACATAGGACGTCTGTGGCTGTCCGTGTGTGTCTGTGTGTGTCCGTCAGCACACATAGGACGTCTGTGGCTGTCCATCAGTACACATATCAGCACGTTGGTCCTTGGACTCAGTATGCTGACCCTTCCAGTGGACTGTTCGGGTGATTTTGGCCCATGTGGGCTTTCTGTTCAGTACAAACACGACGTCCGTGGGTGTCCGCCAGCACGCACAGGACGTCTGTGGCTGTCTGTGGCTGTCCATCAGCACACACAACACGTCCGTGGCTGTCTGTGTGCGTCCGTGTGTGTCTGTCAGCACACAAAGGATGTGCGTGGCTGTAAGGGAAAGTTAGAATCTGGAGCCAAGCTTTTGGGAGATTACATATTTGGAGTAATGTTGAGTTTTGATCACACAAAACTTAACATGGTTCGGAGAAGACAGAAGATTGGTCGAGCATCAACTTGATGATCGAACCGCGGGCGGTACGGGCCAACCGAGAAGTTCGAAGTAGGATGTGGTCGAAGAATGGATCGTGAGTGAACCATGAGACATATTAAGCTGCTCTACCTTTCTTAGAAGAGTCTTAGATTGATCAGACGAAGATTTTGGAAGAATCACATTTTTGGAAGCACGACGGTTTAGAAGCTCGACGTTTCAAAAATCCGACGTTTCTTAGGCACTAAGTTTTCCGCGAAACTTCACATCTATCATCAGAATATTATTTCAGATATATTATAATTTGGAAGCATGATGGGAGTAAGCAGGACGGGAAGCAAACACGACGGGAAAACCCAAAGTTGGTCGAAAACCCTAATTTCGGTTTTTCGAAATTATTGGAAGAAGCCGGAGGCTCGGGAAATATTTTTAGAGGATCTCAGTATTCATCTGTAATTTATTTAAATATTTAGAGAATCAGAACGGGAGCGGAAAAATATTCGGGATTGATCGCGTGACGAAAATTCACCAGAAAGACCAAAATCGCACAAATCAACCGGGAAGCTCGAGGTGGCCCTATCTGAGGGATCAGGACGTGCTGTCCTTCATCCAAGCATCTTAGTGTCTCCGTAGCACGACATGTCTCCGCAGGATGAAGCCTCACATGCAGCATGACACCCAAAGCACGACATGGCATCGTCTTGACACCCAGAGGCCCGTGTGTCGCGATGCATAAGCTCCAGCCATGCTGAATGACATCTGGACGTGGTGCTGGCTTCTGGCATGCAGAGAAGTCATGCATGGTGACATTTGGACGCCCGTGTGTCACCGCGCATGCGACCGGAAGCATGCGGGACGACACACAGGCGATGGAGTGGCACCATTTCAATGGTTGGCCATATCTATATAAACCCAGCTCCCCCAGCTCGTTTCATTCATTCCACACACTCAAACATCACTCTAAAACTTGGGCTAGAGAGAAAAAGTGAAGTAGAAAAAGGAAGTGAAGGATTTGGAGCTGTTTTGAAGAAGTTAGAGCATTTTTAAGAGCCATTGTTCTACCGAAAGTCCGAGAAGAAGATCCAGAAGTCCGAGGAGGTTCTGTCCAAGTACTGATTCGTCCATACCAGTCCATTAAAGACAGAGGCATTGGGTTTTGGCTAGGCTCTCTCCGATCAACCAGCTGCAAGAACACTGTGAGTTGGTTTGTTTGAGTTCCACTTGGAACTTAGGATAGATCAAGTTGCATATAGAGTAGTAATATCACACTGATGCATGATAGAGTCCTAGGGTTATTTTTATTTATGAATTGGACTCAGTTTAGCATGGGCTAAGCTGAAATATAATGGAATTAAGACTGAGTTATAACCTGACTAGGACTAGGATGAATGATGCATTAACCGGTATAGTATGATAAATTATGGCGTAGCTGAATTGTTAGGATTGAGATGCATGTTTTCCTTTATTTATTTATGGGTAGTTTAGTAATGGAGTAGACCTGCCTTAGAGATATTAGGACTATTGAATGCTTGGTTTGGTAGTGATTGTTGTTGTGCAGGGATGGTATTGTTCAGGAGATCTTAGGCCATATAGGCCGATTTCCATCCGTGTCGAGTTTAGTACTACGAGTCCTATGCCATATAGGCTGGACTACGAGTACTGGTGTTAGTGTCGTAGACTCCTTAGTTTATTTAAGTTTGTGGTAGGAGTCTTGGTCTTATTAGGATTAGTGTGTTGTAGCCGACAGTATGAGCGTAACCCGTCCATACTAGGCTTGTTTAGGGGTGATTAGTGTTTCCTCAGCCTCGTACCCAGCGGGTTTAAGGAAACCCCTTATTCGTTGGATCGGGAAGACTCAGAGAGACGGGATCATGGCCTAGTGCTGAGTTATTACACGACGGTGTAATGTGGCAGTGACCCGAAGGACTGTGGGCCGCGCGGTGACCCGAAGGACTGTGGGCCGCGGTCGGTTGAAAGTTCCTTCTTCTGGCGTTTGTGGTAGGGAGATAGGATATTGCCGATGTTGAGGAGGAACACGAGATCACCAGGGCCCATGTTAGAGTATTGAGTCTAGAGTTAGAATAGTGTGTCGAGTTAGTTTTATTGTGTCGTCTTGAGGGTGAGGAACCCTCGAGATAGTGTTAGCACCAAGATACGGTGTTGATCGAGTCTTGATTGTTAGGGATCCGTTGAGTAGATGGTCGTTTGGCCATGTCTATTATTAGTATTATTAGATTAAGGTCGAGCATACCTTAATCGGTGCGGTTTTGGGGATTAGCCTTAAAGCTTTATTTTCTGCGCTTAGGCTAGATTAATTGTTATTTTTGGGTTGTCTGAGCTAGCTACTAGGTTTAGGTATTTAGGTAGCCAGCTCACTGAGTGACCTTCTGTTACTCACCCAACTCTCGTTGTCCTTTTTGCAGGAGTTTAGGTTGTAGGAGATTGGACGCGTAGGCCACCGGAGTAGATTTGCAGTGCATTTGGCTACGGTTCGATTTTTATACGTTTTATGTTTCCGTTGCGTTTTATCGGATTTGGGATCCCTAAAGTATTGCAAATATTCTTAAAAGTCTTGGATTTAAATCTTAAAAAATTAACGGGTCCAATATGATATTGGTTTAGTCCGAACCAACACAACGTTAGGTCTTGGTACGGGTTGAAAAGCCTTAGGCCTCGATCTAACGGAACCGTTAACTCATGGTACAGGTTGCAAAGCCTTAAGCCTTGATTTAGCGGGGCGTGTTAGTGGATGAACTAGTCTAGGTTGCGGAATAAATCTGTGACTCGGACCAGTTCGTCCCTAGCTCGTCACGTAGCGCTTCCGGACCATGGTGTTGGGTTGGACGGTCAGTCATGTTCTTGTTTGATTGTTGGCTGGCCGGTTGGCCTTTCATCTCCAATCTTTAGTGTTGGTTGGTCCGTCGGTCATGTTCTTGTTTGATTGTTGGCCGGTGGGTCGACCTATGCCTAGGACGGTTCGGGGGTGTTACAGAGGTGGTATCAGAGCATGGTTACGATTATGCTCACTGGTTCCCATGGTTTTTCAAATGTTTTCAATGTTTTTCGAGTCAAAAGGAGTCGCCAATGCACTCTTTAGGAATCCGGTCGTGTCCAATCGTTTAGGAGGGGTAGGAGAGATTTTATTTTATTATTAGCTTGTTGGCTAACCCATATATATTGTGACATGATTCCGCAGGTTGCTGTACTGGTGTGGTAGGGTGGAGATTTGGAGTTATGGAGGACATTCGACTGGCGTGTGCACGAGCTACAACGAGCCAGCAGCGATACCCTACCTACACAGTGCGCAACCAGCTGGGGATTCGTCCGAGTGGGGCTACTGCCCCAACTGCGACATGTTGCTTTATATATGGCGTTCTTAGACGTGTAGGACCGGGTAAGTAGGGTACTGACTTTTTGTGGTGATATAGCGGTGTATAGACTTTTGTAGTATTTTGTGACAGCTGATGTCTTTTGTTGTATGATATATCATCAGTAACGATAAAGGATGTTTTTCTGTCAAGTATATGTATATATTTGATGGGAGGATATGTTTTATAGTGAAAGTGGTTATCATTTGCGTTTTTCTATTTAGTAATTACGTAACCATATCATTCAAGTATGCATGTTCTTGTTTGATTGTTGCATATTTGAATTATGTGGTTTACAAGATGAAAAATAGTGATCGCTTGGACATATGGTTTTACAAAACATTTACAACTGTTTAAATATCACACAAATCGTTGGTACAGTAGAGTCTTAGTTTTTAGGCCGCATTTTTTTAGGGCTGGTTAGTGGAACCTAGAATTGCAAGGTTGTTGGTTAGAATTGCGGTTAGATTACTCGGTTAGAATCGTTAGGTTGTTGGATAGATTTGCTAGGTTGCTGGTTAGTTTTGTATTAGATTGTTAGGTTAGTTATTAACTAACTTGCATGTGAAGTGTTCTTTTGAGTTGCAGCTTGTGTGTTCGTTGATCGGAACTTTAAGGAATGGAAACCTTAAATTGAAAAGAGTTCAAGGCTAAAAACCCAAAGTGAAGAGAGAGAGATTCAGAGGGACTGGACAGTGGTATGGACTGGACAAGTATGAGCAAGACTTCGTTGCGAAAGGACTTCAGCAGTTTTGGGAAAAGTAAGGTTTCAGTGATCAGAAGCAAAGATGGTGCGCGTTATGGCAGAGTAAATGCAAGAAGACGATTCAGTATTCATCAAGTGAAGAGTTTTGTGGCAACTTTGAGAAGGAGACTCATGGGAGAGCAGTAGATACGGTGAAGCAATATGAAGATGAATTCAGCATGAGAGTGAAGCGATATGGAGATGAGTTAAGAATGAGTGAAGCATGGGAAATCAAGAAGTGAAGGACGGATTCAAGACTAAAGGAATGCTTTGAGATGTATCAAGACGGAGTGAGTTCAGAACCAGAAGTTTGGGTGGAGACCAGAGAAACCGAAAGGAGGAAACCAAGGGCAAACCGATAAAGAAGCACATCAAGTGATCAAGACCGCGAGACAAGTGATCCAAGGAGAAATTTTCATCAAGGGGATGAACATGTCGTGAAGCTGAGCCATTGGACAACTAAGAATTCGAGGACGAATTCTATTAAGGGGGGAAGAATGTGATAACCCGCCCTTCGGGATAAAATGGTCGAGCAAGGGAAAGTCAGAATCTGGAGCCAAGATTTTGGGAGATTACATATTTGGAGTAATTTTGAGTTTTGATCACACAAAACTTAACATGGTTCGGACAAGACAGAAGATTGGTCGAGCATCAACTTGATGATCGAACCGCGGGCGGTACGGGCCAACCGAGAAGTTTGAAGTAGGATGTGGTCGAAGAATGGATCGTGAGTGAACCATGAGACATATTAAGCTGCTCTACCTTTCTTAGAAGAGTCTTAGATTGATCAGACGAAGATTTTGGAAGAATCACATTTTTGGAAGCACGACGGTTTAGAAGCTCGACGTTTCAGAAACCTGACGTTTCTTAGCCACTAAGTTTTCCGCGAAACTTCACATCTATCATCAGAATATTATTTCAGAGATATTATAATTTGGAAGCATGACGGGAGTAAGCAGGACGGGAAGCAAGCACGACGGGAAAATCCAAAGTTGGTCGAAAACCCTAATTTCGGTTTTTCGAAATTATTGGAAGAAGCCGGAGGCTCGGGAAATATTTTTAGAGGATCTCAGTATTCATATGGAATTTATTAAAAATATTTAGAGAATCAGAACGGGAGCGGAAAAATATTCGGGATTGATCGCGTGACGAAAATTCACCAGAAAGACCGAAATCGCACAAATCAACCGGGAAGCTCGAGGTGGCCCTATCTGAGGGATCAGGACGTGCTGTCCTTCATCCAAGCATCTTAGTGTCTCCGTAGCACGACATGTCTCCGCAGGAAGAAGCCTCACATGCAGCATGACACCCGAAGCACGACATGGAATCGTCTTGACACCCAGAGGCCCGTGTGTCGCGATGCATAAGCTCCAGCCATGCTGAATGACATCTGGACGTGGTGCTGGCTTCTGGCATGCAGAGGAGTCATGCATGGTGACATTTGGACGCCCGTGTGTCGCCGCGCATTCGACCGGAAGCATGCGGGACGACACACAGGCGATGGAGTGGCACCATTTCAATGGTTGGCCATATCTATATAAACCCAGCTCCCCCAGCTCGTTTAATTTATTCCACACACTCAAACATCACTCTAAAACTTGGGCTAGAGAGAGAAAGTGAAGTAGAAAAAGGAAGTGAAGGATTTGGAGCTGTTTTGAAGAAGTTAGAGCATTTTTAAGAGCCATCGTTCTACCGAAAGTCCGAGAAGAAGATCCAGAAGTCCGAGGAGGTTCTGTCCAAGTCCTGATTCGTCCATACCAGTCCATTGAAGACAGAGGCATTGGGTTTTGGCTAGGATCTCTCCGATCAACCAGCTGCAAGAACACTGTGAGTTGGTTTGTTTGAGTTCCACTTGGAACTTAGGATAGATCAAGTTGCATATAGAGTAGTATCACACTGATGCATGATAGAGTCCTAGGGTTATTTTTATTTATGAATTGGACTCAGTTTAGCATGGGCTAAGCTGAAATATAATGGAATTAAGACTGAGTTAAAACCTGACTAGGACTAGGGCTAGGATGCATCATATTTTCTATTTTTGCGTGTTGATATGGTTGAGTGCAGGTTCCCGTTATCTTTAAGGATAGTTTCATAGCAGGAGGCTGGACTATCTGGAAAACGGTTTGATTTATTTGTTTAGTATTGATATTATTGTTTAGTTATTAGTACTAAGGGTCTTAGGCCATATAGGCCGGACTACTGGTACTATGGTTAGTCTTGTGGAGTCGTGTGTAGTTAGGATCTGGAACTTTGGCTTTAGGTTATGTTTTAGATTGAGTTTGTTTTGTTGTGAGTGTGCCGACTGTATGTGCGTAACCCGCCCATACTAGGCTTGTTTGGGGTTGATTAGTGTTTCCTCGCCCTCGTATTCAGCGGGTTCAAGGAAACACCTTATTCGTTGGATCGGGAAGACTCAGAGAGACGTGATCATGGCCTATGGCTGAGTGATTACACGACGGTGTAATGTGGCAGTGACCCGAAGGACTGTGGGCTGTCGCGCGGTGACCGGAAGGACTGTGGGCCACGGTCGGTTGAAAGTTCCTTCTTCTGGCCTTTGTGGTAGGAAGATAGGATTTGCCGATAGAGAGGATGAACACTAAGTCACCATTTCCGGGGTAGTGTGTTGTGTTATGTTAGTGTGTCATAGAGGGTTATGGAACCCTCGAGTTAGCGTAACACCGATATACGGTGTTACGAGTTAGATCGAGTCGTAGATACTCATAGTTATTATTGTGATTGTGGTTGATTGATTTGCTTGCAGGTTCTGACATTAAGTCCTAAGTCTGGTTTAGGTACCGGATTAGGCTTGGTGTGTATTTGGTTATTGTAGGCCTGACATTGGCATGTATGTGTTTGAGGGATTGCTTGTGAATGGTGGTGGATATTAAAGCTATGCGGTATCATTGGTTGGCCGATCATGTTCTTGTTTGACTGTTGGTCGATCGACTAGTGATACTTGTATAGTCTATGTGTCTAACACTACATGAGTATTGAACTCAGGCGTATATATGGTTAACTAGGGATTGTTTGTTGACTTGTTTTAATGCAGGTTCCCGTTACTTGAAGCTAGATCATGGCAGGAGGCCAAGTCTAACTTAGTAACGGTTTGCTTAGCCTTAGCTTTTATTGCATGCTAGGGCTAGATTGATTGTTATTTTAGGTTGTCTGGGTAGAGTCTAGGTTGCGGGTAGAGGCCGCCAGCTCAATGAGTAATACTAGATTACTCATCCAACTCCGTTGTCCTTTTTGCAGGTCGCTTTAGGTAAGGATGATCGGATAGCTTCGTGCTGTTCCTGTGTATTTTGCCATTTATCTAGATAGAGATGAGTTTACCCCTGACCGTCCAACCCAACACCATGGTTCAGAAGCGCTACTTGACGGGCTAGGGACAATCCGGTCAGAGTCACAAACTTTACTCCACGACCTAGACCAGTTCATCCACTAACTCGTCCCGCTGTGTCAAGGCATAAGGCTTTCCAACCCGTACCTAGAGTTAGCGTTTTCCGTTAGATCATGGCCTAAGGCTTTTCAACCCGTACCACGACCTAACGTTGTGTTAGACCGGACTAGTCAAATATCAGAGTACTCATGAAGCGCATATAAAACAATTACTTTTATTGATTCGAGAAATATTCATACATTGAATAATTCTAGACTGGGCCCGGCCTAATGCCAAATCGAGTCAACATAACACAATTCACAATACCGTTTACAAAAGGCATGAAAATCTACACCGGCGGTCCTAACGTCCAGCACGAAGCTATCCGATCATCCTTACCTAAATCAACCTGCAAAAAGGACAACGGAGTTGGATGAGTAATCTAGTATTACTCAGTGAGCTGGCGGCCTCTACCCGCAACCTAGACTCTACCCAGACAACCCAAAATAACAATCAATCTAGCCCTAGCATGCAATAAAAGCTAAGGCTAAGCAAACCGTTACTAAGTTAGACTTGGCCTCCTGCCATGATCTAGCTTCAAGTAATGGGAACCTGCATTAAAACAAGTCAACAAGCAATCCCTAGTTAACCATATATACGCCTGAGTTCAATACTCATGTAGTGTTAGACACTTAGACTATACAAGTATCATTAATCGATCGACCAACAATCAAACAAGAACATGATCGGCCAACCAATGATACCGCATAGCTTTAATATCCACCACCCTTCACAAGCAATCACTCAAACACATATAGGCCAACGTCAGGCCTACACTAACAAAATACACATCAAGCCTAATCCGGTACCTAAGCCAGACTTAGGACTTAATGTCAGAACCTGCAAGCAAATCAATCAACCACAAACACAATCACAATAATAAGACTATGATTAACTACGACTCTATCTAACTCGTAACACCGTATATCGGTGCTACACTAACTCGAGGGTTCTATAACCCTCTACGACACTCTAACACAACACAACACACTACCCCGGGAAATGGTGACTTAGTGTTCATCCTCTCTATCGGCAATATCCTATCTTCCTACCACAAAGGCCAGAAGAAGGAACTTTCAACCGACCGCGGCCCACAGTCCTTCGGGTCACCGCGCGACAGCCCACAGTCCTTCGGGTCACTGCCACATTACACCGTCGTGTAATCACTCAGCCATAGGCCATGATCCCGTCTCTCTGAGTCTTCCCGATCCAGCGAATATGGGGTTTCCTTGAACCCGCTGAATACGAGGGCGAGGAAACACTAATCACCCCTACACAAGCCTAGTATGGGCGGGTCACGCACATACTGTCGGCACACTCACACAACACAAACTCAATCTAGAACCTAACCTAAAGATAAAGTTCCAGATCCTAACTAGACACGACTCCACAAGACTAACCATAGTACCAGTAGTCCGGCCTATATGGCCTAAGACCCTTAGTACTAATAACTAAACAATAATATCAATACTAAACAACACAATCAAACCGTTACCCAGATAGTCCAGCCTCCCGCTGAGAAACTATCTTTAAAGATAACGGGAACCTGCACTCAACAATATCAACACACAATAATAGAAAACATGATGCATCCTAGCCCTAGTCCTAGTCAGGTTATTAACTCAGTCTTAATTCCATTCATCTCAGCTTAGCCTTTGCTAAACTGAGTCCGGTTCCATAAATAAAATAACCCTAAGGACTCTACCATTCAATAGCGTGATCATTCTAATCTATATGCAGACTCGATCTACCCTAAATTCCAAGTGGAATTCAAACAAGCCAACTCACAGTGTTCTAGGCGAGAAGCAGCTGGTTGATCGGAGAAGACTTGGCCAAAACTCAATGGACGCCTTGACTGGACTGGAATGGACTGATCTTGTCTTGGACACAACCTTGGCTTCACCATGAAGAAGTTGACAGGCCTCGACAGGCTGATCTGGACTCGGACAGAACCTCCTCTAGCTTCTGGACAGTTCTTCAGACTTCCCGGCGGAGTATCGAGCAGAACTTCGACTGATCTGAACCCATAGTTCTGAACTAACTCTGGACAGCACCTCCACTTGACCATCATAGAATATGACTGGCCTGGACGGATTGAATTGGACAGAACTTCCGCGTCACAATCGTAGAGAATCGCCGACTGGACGGAACTGGCCTTCTCGGTGGAGTATTGGTCTTCAGAATCGACCATACTCTAGAATCGATCACTTTCTTTCTCTCTCTCTCTCTCGCTATAGCCACGTTGAATTGACTCCCATCTGATCTGATCTTCACTTGATTGACCTTCAGTTGGACAGAACCTTCCCAAGGTGCTGACTCGAAATCAGTAGAGAACTGACCTCGAAAACTCTCTAAAACTCTCGAAATAGCTCAGAACCTCTTACTTTCTTTTTCTACTTCTTTCTCTCTCTCTAACCCACTTTTTTAACTTGCTTTTGAAAGGTCTGGATGTGAAGAAATGAGCTGGGGTCGTGGGGTATTTATAGGAGACACCAGCCAATCAGCTTCAGGTTGGTGGCAGCCCGTGTGTCGCTCCGCATGGCTCCGGACGCATGCACGGCGGCACCTTGTGCTCCACATGGCTGGCTGCATGTCCAGGACACATGCAGGACGCCACCACTCCTCCCAGATTTCAGGCTGCATGACTGGAGCTCATGCAAGGCGCCACACATCCTCACACATGTCGATCAGCATGCTTCGATTGCATGCGTCGCGACATCTCGTGCTTGGCCGATCCACCTCGTGCTCCACATGGCTGGCTGCATGTCCAGGACACATGCAGGACGCCACCACTCCTCCCAGATGTCAGGCTGAATGACTGGAACTCATGCAAGGCGCCACAGCATCACACACATGGCTGGCCGCATGCTTCGGTTGCATGCGCGGAGACACCTCGTGCTTGGTCGATCCACCTCGTGCTTCTACATGTCAAGCTGCATGTGCAGCTTCCATGCACGTCTACACCTCCTCCTTGTGTTGACACTCAGCTGCTGATGTGATAGACAGAATGTCCTGGTCAAATGCATAGAGACACCTCGAGCTTCTTGGTCGGTTTACGCGATTTTTGACCCTTCCGGCATATTTTCATCCCGCGAACAATCCCGAATATTTTTCCGCTCCCATTCTGATTCTCTGAATATTTTTAATAAACTACAGATGATGTCTGATATCCTTTAAAAATATTTCCCGAGCCTCCGGCTTCCTCAAAGAATTTCGTAATACCGAAATTAGGGTTTTCGCCCAACTTTGGGTTTTCCCGTCGTGCTTCAATCCCGTCGTGCTTGCTTTCCATCCTGCTTAATTCCCGTCCTGCTTCCGACTTATAATATCTTCAGAATAATTACATATACGAAGATATTCCGAGAAAACTTCGCGATGAAGAAACGTCAATCTTCAAAAACGTCGAGCTTCTAAACCGTCGTGCTTCAAAAATATGATTCTTCCAAAACTGCCGTCCGATCAATCTAAGACATTTCTAACAATGGTAGAGCAGCTTATCTCAACTCATGCTTCACTTCGACCTTCTCGTACTTCAAATTTCCCGATCGATCTGTATTGCCCGCGACTCAACCACAAAGTTGATTCTCGACCAATCTTCTATTTTCTTTGATCCATGTAAAGTCTTAAGTGATCAAAACTTAACATTCCTTCAATTGCTTTGATTCCCAAAAGCTCGGCTCTGGATTCTGACTTTTGCTATCTCGACCATTTTATCCCAAAGGGCGGGTTATCACAATGTCCATGGCTATCCGTCAGTACACACAGGACATCCGTGGCTGTCCCTGTGTGTCTGTGTGTGTCCGTCAGCACACACAGGATGTCCGTGGCTGTCCATCAGTACACATATTGGTCCTTGGCTCAGCACGCTGACCCTTTCTGTGGACTGTTCGGCTGATTTTGGCCCACGTGGGCTGTCTGTTCAGTACACACACGACGTCCGTGGGTGTCCGCCAGCATACAGAGGACATCCGTGGCTGTCTGTGGCTGTCCATCAGCACACACAGGACATCTGTGGCTGTCCGTGTGTGTCCCTGTGTGTCCGTCAGCACACACAGGACGTCCGTGGCTATCCGTGTGTCCGTGTGTGTCCGTCAGCACACACAGGACGTATATGGCTGTCTGTGTGTGTCCGTGTGTGTCTGTCAGCACACACAGGCCGTATGTGGCTGTCCATCAGTACAAATATCAGCACTCTAATTCTTGGGCTAAGCACGCTGGCCTTTCCCGTGGACTGTTGTGGTGATTTTGGCCCACATGGGCTGTCTGTTCATTACAAACAGGACGTCCGTGGGTGTACATCAGCACACACAGGACGTTTGTGGCTGTCCGTGTGTGTCTGTGTGTGTCCGTCAGCACACACAGTACGTCCGTGGCTGTCCATCAGTACACATATTGGTCCTTGGACTCAGCACGCTGACCCTTCCCGTGGACTGTTCGGGTGATTTTGGCCAACGTGGGCAGTCTGTTCAGTACACACTTGATGTCCGTGGGTGTCCGCCAGCACACACAGGACATCCGTGGCTGTCAGTGGCTGTCCGTCAGCACACACAGGACGTCTATGGCTGTCCGTGTGTGTCCGTGTGTGTCCGCCAGCACACACAGGACGTCCGTGTCTGTCCTTTAGTACACATATCAGCACATTGGTCCTTGGACTCAGCATGCTGGCCCTTCCCGTGGACTGTTTGGGTGATTTTGGCCCACGTGGGCTGTCTGTTCAGTACACACAGGACGTCTGTGGGTGTCCGCCATCACACACAGGATGTCCGTGGCAGTCCGTCAGCACACACAGGACGTCCGTGTGTGTCCGTGTGAGTCCGTCAGCATACACAAGACGTCTGTGGCTGTACGTCAATGCACATATCAGCACGCTGGTCCTTGGACTCAGCACGCTGGCCCTTCCCGTGGACTGTTTGGGTGATTTTGGCCCACGTGGGCATTTTGTTCAGTACACACAGGACGTCCGTGGGTGTCCGTCAGTACACACAGGACGTCCGTGGCTGTTCGTGTGTGTCTGTGTGTGTCCGTCAGCACACATAGGACGTCTATGGCTGTCCATCAGTACACATATCAGCACGTCGGTCCTTGGACTCAGTATGCTGACCCTTCTTGTGGACTGTTCAGGTGATTTTGGCCGATCTGGGCTGTCTGTTCAGTACAAACACGACGTCCGTGGGTGTCCCCCAACACACACAGGACGTCTGTGGCTGTCTGTGGCTGTCCGTCAGCACACACAGCACGTTCGTGGCTGTCTGTGTGTGTCCGATGTGTCCGTCAGCACACAAAGGACGTCCGTGGCTGTCCATCAGTACACATATCAGCACGCTGGTCCTTGGATTTAGCACGCTGGCCCTTCCCATGGACTGTTTGGGTGATTTTGGCCCACGTGGGCTGTCTGTTCAGTACACACAGGACGTCCGTGGGTGTCCGCCATCACACACAGGACGTCCGTGGCTGTCCGTGGCAGTCTGTCAGCACACACAGGACGTCCGTGTGTGTCCGTGTGAGTCCGTCAGCACACACAGGACGTCTGTGGCTGTACATCAGTACACATATCAGCACGCTGGTCCTTGGACTCAGCACGCTGGCCCTTCCCGTTGACTGTTTGGGTGATTTAGGCCCACGTGGGAGTTTTGTTCAGTACACACAGGACGTCTGTGGGTGTCCGTCAGTACACACAGGACGTCTGTGGCCGTGTGTGTGTGTCTGTGTGTGTCTATCAGCACACATAGGACGTCTGTGGCTGTCCATCAGTACACATATCAGCACGTTGGTCCTTGGACTCAGTATGCTGACCCTTCCAGTGGACTGTTCGGGTGATTTTGGCCCATGTGGGCTTTCTGTTCAGTACAAACACGACGTCCGTGGGTGTCCGCCAGCACGCACATGACGTCTGTGGCTGTCTATGGCTGTCCGTCAGCACACACAACACATCCGTGGCAGTCTGTGTGCGTCTGTGTGTGTCTGTCCGCACACAAAGGACGTCCGTGGCTGTCCATCAGTACACATATCAGCACTCTGGTCCTTGGACTTAGCACGCTGCGCCTTCCCATGGACTGTTCGGGTGATTTTGGCCCACGTGGGCGGTCTGTTCAGTACACACAGGACGTCCGTGGGTATCCGCCAGCACACAAAGGACGTCCATGGCTGTCAGTGGCTGTCCATAAGCACACACAGGACGTCCGTGGCTGTCCGTGTGTGTCCGTGTGTGTTCGTCAGCACACAATGGACGTCCGTGGCTGTGCATCAGTACACATATCAGCACGCTGGTCCTTGGACTTATCACGCTGGCCCTTCCCATGGACTGTTCGGGTGATTTTGGCCCACGTGGGCTGTATGTTCAGTACACACAGGACGTCCGTGGGTATCCGCCAGCACACACAGGACGTCTGTGGCTGTCAGTGGCTGTCCGTAAGCACACACAGGACGTCCGTGGCTGTCCGTGTGTGTCCGTGTGTGTCCGTCAGCACACACAGGACGTCTGTGGCTGTCCATCAGGACACATTACAGAACGTTGGTCCTTGGACTCAGCACGCTGACCCTTCCCGTGGACTGTTCGGGTGATTTTGGTCCACGTGGGCTGTCTGTTCAGTACAGACAGGACGTCCATGGGTGTCCGCCAGCACACACAGGACGTCCGTGGCTGTCTGTGGCTATCCGTCAGCACACACAAAATATCAGTGGCTGTCCATTAGTACACATATCAGCATGTTGGTTCTTGGACTCAGCACGCAGACCCTTCCTGTGGACTGTTCGGGTGATTTTGGCCCACGTGGGCTGTCTGTTCAGTACACACAGGACGTCCGTGGGTGTCCATCAGCACACACAGGATGTCCATGGCTATCCATCAGTACACACAGGACATCCATGGCTGTCCGTGTGTGTTCGTGTGTGTCTGTGTGTGTCCGTCAGCACACACAGGACGTCCGTGGCTGTCCACCAGTACACATATTGGTCCTTGGACTTAGCACGCTGACCCTTTCTGTGGACTGTGTCTATCAACGCAAACGCATCGGACGTCGAAGCTCGACATAAATCCAAAGCCCTCGCGACAACTCAACCGGAACATCCGGAAAATAGCGTCGACCCAGCCACGATCGACACGGTCAAGGCGGACATCGCGACATCTACCGCCGAGTAAGAACACTCGCGGCATGAAACAGAACTACGAGATGGCTTGATCCTCGAAAGGGGTACGTAGGCAGCTCGTCAAAAGACGAGTTCAGCTATCCCCCTCTCTAAAAAGGAGGGGGGGGAGTGGGTGCGTATACTCGTATACTCCCACTTAGAAAAATCTTCATTATTGTAATCGAGTTTTTAGAAACTTCAAAAACATTTACTACAATATACGTTGTCCTTTTTTTTTATTATCGAAAACGTTTACGCTTCAGTAAAACACAAAAGAAACTTTCAGGACACGCCTGAAAACGTTAAGACTCTTGTCTGTGGCCCCTTCCGGCCCAAAAATCGAAAAGATTATTATCTTTCAAACACGCAAAAATACATGCATAATCCTCGAAATAACTGCGAGACGTCGCAAAAGTTAAAATTCGAGGACAATGCTAACAAATTGTCCGAACGCGACCACCAAAAACCTTACACCCCGTTCGTCGATTGGCCCCGACGAACACGCCAGCCGTCTTAAACAAACGCAATCCGATCACTCTTTTGATCTTTAAAAACGTCCAGCACAAGGACAAAAGCGCGCTACAACAAAAATCCGAAATTTTGGTTTAGCACTTCCAGTTGATTCTGAGAAGATGCTCGATTCGTACCATACAAGTCATATAAGCCGAGAACATATCGCGGACTTTAAATCGGTGCGAGTCAGGAAGAAATCGCAACAGGAAAAACGATAGCCGGCTAGTCACCGCACAAACCTTAACCGAAAGTAAACCTAGGTCTTGCCCTAAACCCAACGCTCTGGTCTCAAACATCTCAAGGCATGATATCTAAAAGATACGAGATCCTAAACCATGTCTCTCCGTTCATATCTCAAGGTTCTCGAAAATCGTAAAGATAAGTAAATTTTTACGAAAATCACGAACGAACCGACAGATTGAACGTCTAATCAGAACTAAATACGAGACGACAACTCGTATTTACTTCAACCCTACTCAGGAAAGCTTGAAACAAAAACATTTATCATATAAATAAACCGCGTAAAGCGGCAAGGGATTCAAAGCCACCAACGGCTAGTCCCGGTAAATACAAATACAGCCATCTAGGCCTAAACGAAACCCAAATTCAAAAGGCCACACTCGGCCGAAAACAGATAAAAGGATAACTGATCCATCCCTCATAATCCAAAGTCAAAGTCCCCAGACAACGAAGCACCGAACGCATCCGCGGGACGATCCACTTCCTCGCCACCATCGGGAAAACCGGTCGGAACCTCCTCGGTATCAGGGAAAACTGGGATGGAATCCCAGAACCCTTGAATCCTCTCATCAATCGGAGGGATAAGCGCCTCGGCATGGGCATGATCACTCATCCCACTCTTCATCAAGCTCATTTCCTCTTCAAACACATAGTCATCGGCTCGCGTCCTCCAAAGACTGCCGACCGAACCGCGGCACTCGCGAAAGTCACCCACCGAGGTAAAGGCATTCTTGAGGTTCCCATACTCAACCTGGAACTGAGATGCACGAGTTTTCATCACCTCGACGATTTCTCTTTTGCCTTTCCTCTCCGCTTTACGAACAGCCCGCGCATGATCACGAGTAAGCTGCGCCTCTCGCTCCAGCATCTCGCCTTGCACGCGAGCGAGATCCCGCTCCGCTTTCTCCGCCTTGAAGCGGTAGACCATGGCTTCTCTATGGCCCGCCTCAATGGCCGAGCCCAGCAGGCTCAGGCCCTGCAAAATTGATTGGCATGTTATAAATATATACATAGGACAATCACCAAGAAATTCTCAAAAAAAAACTAACCCCATTGATGATGCGAGATCCTTCCGCAACGACTCTCGGCCTCGCCGATTCTTTCGTAGGAGGAGGAGCATCGAAACCCGATGGCAGCCCAGCAAAGAAATCATCGAAATCCGGAATAGGAGCATCGCTCGAACCGCTCCCGTCGCCGTAAGCGAGGTTCGGATCCCATCCTGGAAGCATAGAGTCATCCATCGAAAACTCTATGTCGCCAAGATCGACATCTTTTCCCTTCCAAGAGCTCGAATCCGGCGCAGCTGTCGGAGCTTCGACGGGATTCTGTTCGTCGGGTTCGGAGTCGCTTCCCGTGTCCGCATCCAAAGCAGGACCGGGTTGCACGAATCTTAGTGCCTTCCGAACCCTCTTCGGCGTAAAAGAAGTCCAGAAGAAGGGACCATTCCTGAGAAGATCCCTCACCGAAATGATGTCCTCGGGGAACGGAGCAAAAGGGTTTATGAAGGGACGATCATTCGGCAACCTCCGGAACAATGGAATGCAACTCTCTTCGACGGATGCAGCGTCTATACGGACAAAGAAAAAGAACTTCTTCCACGAGTTTAAGTTCGAAATAAACTTCTTAACCACTGACATAAATTTCCGAGGGACCAACCTATGCTTATCCGTATCCCTGACAAGTTGAAGCCTCAAAAGCGCTTCATAATGATCGACGGAAAGGGAAAGGCCATGCTCGTAGCTTAGGATCAGGATCCCAATAAGGTGCTGAATGGCAAGGGGTGTCCACTGACTTATCGCAACTTCGAAACGGTCCAACACTCGGACGAGAATTTCGGGTATGGGGAACCAAAGGCGACAACGCACTACGAACGCCTCATAACAAGTAAAGTAACCCTCCGGGGGGTTGTTAGCACATTCCCCGCGGCAGGGAACCCGGAACTCCACAGCATCCGGGATGTGGTAGAACGATCGCATCGTCGCGAGAAACTCGTCAGTAGTCCTGCTTGCATCCTTTTCCTCGACTCCACGATGGACCAGAACCGGGAACGGCTTCTCCTTGGGAGGGGTCAACGAGCCATAATGAGCAACCCACCATGCCTCGTTCTCGGCAGGATGCACCGAGTGAGGCAAGAACTCCATCTTCGGAACGACGAGCTCTTCATAAGGGCTCGCGGACGAAGACCCTTTTTTCGCAATCTTTTTCTTGCTCGACATCTTTACGCTTCTCTTGAGAGAATAGAGGAAAAGGGTGGAGAGAAAGATAGAAAGTTTTTGAAAGATCTTAGAGAAAAACAAGAAAGTGAAAAAAATATGGAACAAGTTACCTCTCTTCTTATAAGACATGAGGATTTACTATTCAAGCTCGGACTTTCGGATATTAATTCCATCCATCACGCCTAACTTGCCAAACATGCCTAACCGCACGCTAGGATCCTACGATACATGATCCTAACGGGCTGGGGGGCTAACTGTTGGGGTCAAAAACGGTTACGACGGAATTACCACCCGAAAATCCTCGGAGATCGTATTTCCGAAAGAGTTAGTAAAAGAACAGATGTAATTTTCGTAAAAATAACCTATACGAGGTTTTTACGAAGAAGTATCCTTTGGGATTCTTCCGAACAAACCAAGCTCGGTCGCTACGTATACACGCCGTCCGGTCGCTACGTAGCAACCAAACCCGAGCCAAGCTCGGTCGCTACGCAGCGACCGAGCGATCGTCCCGCTCGGTCGCTACGTAGCGACCGAGCTCGAGCCAAAGCTCGGTCGCTACGTAGCGACCGAGCTCAGCCAAGCTCGGTCGCTGCGCTCGTCCCGCTCGGTCGCTACGTAGCGACCGAGCTCAGCCAAGCTCGGTCGCTACATAGCGACCGAGCGCTCGTCCCGCTCGGTCGCTACGTAGCGACCGAGCTCGAGCCAAAGCTCGGTCGCTACGTAGCGACCGAGCACTCGTCTCACTCGGTCGCTACGTAGCAACCGGGCTTGAGCCAAAGTTCGGTCGCTGTGTAGCGATTGAACCTTTCCGAACATCGATACGACACCAGTCCATGCATTCTCGTGAAACCTTCGAATGCTATCTCCCGAAGACCGTAGCAAGCTCAGTCCATGTTTCCCGCTGTTCTAATTCATCGATCAAACTTCGCGGATTAGAAACCGCAGAAAACTCGTAGTAAACGTGTCGAGTCGGAAAACGGCCCAAAGGGACCTAAAACACGATTCGAAGCCCATCCTACGATTTTCCTAACCAAAAGCCCGTAAACCACAGCATGGTTTACGCTTGGCCCACGAGGAAGGATAAATGTCAAGTTTCCGCGGATAAATACGGAAGTTTCGAAGATAATCATGAAGATCGGGAAAATGGAAATCTCCATTTTATGCTATGACGGCTTAAGGGCAGAAGATTAAAAGCGTAAACCGACCTTGGAGCTAGTATATAAGGAGTCCTAGGCGAGGAGCAGAAGAGAGAACTTTTTCCAGAGCAAACTTAGCACTTAGAGCAATTTAGGCAATTTTCCGTTTTTGTTATTTCGAGCTGCGACTCAATTAGGTTTAGCCGTCTTAGGGTTGCTAGAACTAGGAATCTCGCCGACAGCTCTCGAGCCCCGGCATATACCTTGTTGTAACGCTCATACGCAGATTCGGAATAAGATCTACTTTGCTCTCTTTTCGATTTCTTATTTTTATCGTTGTTATTCTCGTGTTCTGATTGCTTGACGTGTGGTAATTAACAGATATCCGGGTCCTCTGGTAAATTAGGGTTTTCCTAGTTTCCTTATTTAAACGGAAATCGACAGTGTGAATTTCGGTTCCCACACATGTGTGTCTGGGTGTGTCCGTCAGCACACACAGGACGTCTGTGGCTGTCCATCTGTACACATATCAGCACGCTGGTCTTTGGACTCAGCACGCTGGTCTTTGGACTCAGCACGCTGGCCCTTCCGGTGGCTGTCCGTGTGTATCCGTCAGCACACACATGACGTATGTGGCTGTCCATCAGTACACATATCAGCACTCTGGTCCTTGGACTTAACACGCTGACCCTTCCCGTGGACTATTCGGGTGATTTTTGCCCACGTGGGCTGTCTGTTCAGTACACACAGAACGTCCGTGGGTGTCCGCCAGCACACACAGGACGTCCGTGGCTATCCGTGTGTGTCTGTGTGCACACACGTACAGGACGTTTGTGGCTATCCATCAGTACTCATATCAGCACGTTGGTCCTTGGACTCAGCACGCTGACCCTTCCCGTGGACTATTCGGGTGATTTTGGCCCACGTGGGCTGTCTGTTCAGTACACACAGAACGTCCGTGGGTGTCAACCAGCACACACAGGACGTCTGTGGCTGTCCATCAGTACTCATATCAGCACGTTGGTCCTTGGACTCAGCACGATGACCCTTCCCGTGGACTGTTCGGGTGATTTTGGCCCACGTGTGCTGTCTGTTCAGTACACATAGGACGTCTTTAGGTGTCCGCCAGCACACACAGGACATCCGTGGCTGTATGTGTGTGTCCGTTTGTGTCCGTCAGCACACACCGGACGTCCGTGGCTGTCCATCAGTACACATATCAGCACGCTGGTCCTTGGACTCAGCACGCTGGCCCTTCCCGTGGACTGTTCGGGTGATTTTGGCCCACGTAGGCTGTTTGTTCAGTACACACTGGACGTCCATGGGTGTCCGTCAGCATACACAGGACGTCCGTTGGTATCCGTCAAGCACACACAGGAAGTCCGTGGCTGTCCGTGTGTGTCCGTCAGCACACACAACACGTCTGTGGCTGTCCATCAGTACACAAATCAGCACGTTGGTCCTTGGACTCAGCACGCAGACCCTTCCCGTGGACAGTTCGGGTGATTTTGGCCCATATGGGCTGTATGTTCAGTACACACATGACGTTTGTGGGTGTCCGCCAGCACACACAAGACATCTGTGGCCGTCCGTGTGTGTACGTGTATGTCTGTGTGTGCCCATCAGCATACAAAGGACGTACGTGGCTGTCCATCAGTACACATATCAGCACTCTGGTCCTTGGACTCCGCACGCTGACCCTTCCTTGGACTGTTCGGGTGATTTTAGCCAACGTGGGCTGTCTGTTCAATACACACAGGACGTCTGTGGGTGTCCGCCAGCACACACAAGACGTCCGTGGCTATCCGTGTGTGTCTGTGTGTGTCCGTCAGCACACACAGGATGTCCGTGGCTGTCCATCAGAACTCATATCAGCACGTTGGTCCTTGGACTCAGCACGCTGGCCCGTCCCGTGGACTGTTCGGGTGATTTTGGCCCACGTGGGCTGTCTGTTCAGTACACACAGGACATCCGTGGGTGTCCGCCAGCACACAGAGGACGTTCGTGGCTGTCCGTATGTGTCCTTGTGTGTCCGTTAGCACACACAAGACGTCTGTGGCTGTCCATCAGTACACATATCAGCACTCTGGTCCTTTGACTCAGCACGCTGACCCTTTCCATGGATTGTTCTGGTGATTTTGGCCCACGTGGGCTGTCTGTTCAGTACACATTGGACGTTTGTGGGTGTCCGCCAGCACACACAGGACGTCGGTGGCTGTCCGTGTGTGTCCGTGTGTGTGTGTGTGTGTCCGTCAGCACACACAGGACGTCTGTGGCTGTCCATCAGTACACATATCAGCACACTGGTCCTTGGACTCAGCACGCTGGCTCTTCCCGTGGACTGTTCGGGTTATTTTGGCCCACGTGGGCTGCTTGTTCAGTAGACACAGGACATCTGTGGGTGTCCGTCAGCATACACAGGACCTCTGTTGGTGGCCGTCAGCACACACAAGACATCTATGGCTGTCTGTGTGTGTATGTGTGTGTCCGTAAGCACACACAGGACGTTCGTGGCTGTCCATCAGTACCCATATCAGTACGCTGGCCCTTCCCTTTGACTGTTCGAGTTATTTTGGCCCACGTGGCCTGTCTGTTCAGTACACACGACATCCGTGGGTGTCCGCCACCACACAAAGGACGTCTGAGGCTGTCCATCAGTACATATATCAGCACGTTGGTCCTTGAACTCAGCACGCTGACCCTTCCCTTGGACTGTTCGGGTGATTTTGACCCACGTAGGTGGTGTGTTCAGTACACACAGGACGTCCGTGGGTGTCCGCCAGCACACACAGGACGTCCGTTGCTGTCCATGTGTGTCCGTCAGCACCCACAGGACGTCCGTGGCTGTCCATCAGTACTCACAGCACGCTGGTCCTTGAAATCAGCACGCTGGCCTTTCCCGTGGACTGTTCGGGTGATTTTGGCCCACGTGGGCTCTCTGTTCAGTACACACAGGACGTCCGTGGGTGCCGTCAGAACACACATGACATCCGTGGCTGTCCATGTGTGTCTGGGTGTGTCCGTCCGCACACACAGGACGTCTGTGGCTGTCCATCAGTACACATATCAGCACGATGGTCTTTGGACTCAGCACGCTGGTCTTTGGACTCAGCACGCTGGCCCTTCCGGTGGCTGTCCGTGTGTATCCGTCAGCACACACATGACGTATGTGGCTGTCCATCAGTACACATATCAGCACTCTGGTCCTTGGACTTAACACGCTGACCCTTCCCGTGGACTATTCGGGTGATTTTGGCCCACGTGGGCTGTCTGTTCAGTACACACAGAACGTCTGTGGGTGTCCGCCAGCACACACAGGACGTCCGTGGCTATCCGTGTGTGTCTGTGTGCACACACGTACAGGACGTTTGTGGCTATCCATCAGTACTCATATCAGCACGTTGGTCCTTGGACTCAGCACGCTGACCCTTCCCGTGGACTATTCGGGTGATTTTGGCCCACGTGGGCTGTCTGTTCAGTACACACAGAACGTCTGTGGGTGTCAACCAGCACACACAGGACGTCCGTGGCTATCCGTGTGTGTGTGTGTGTGTCCGTCAGCACACACAGGACGTATGTGGCTGTCCATCAGTACTCATATCAGCACGTTGGTCCTTGGACTCAGCACGATGACCCTTCCCGTGGACTGTTCGGGTGATTTTGGCCCACGTGGGCTGTCTTTTCAGTACACATAGGACGTCTTTAGGTGTCCGCCAGCACACACAGGACATCCGTGGCTGTCCGTGTGTGTCCGTGTGTGTCCGTCAGCACACACCGGAAGTCCGTGGCTGTCCATCAGTACACATATCAGCATGCTGGTCCTTGGACTCAGCACGCTGGACCTTCCCGTGGACTGTTCGGGTGATTTTGGCCAACGTGGGCTGTTTGTTCAGTACACAGGACGTCCATGGGTGTCTGTCAGCATACACAGGACGTCTGTTGGTATCCGTCAAGCACACACAGGACGTCCGTGGCTGTCCGTGTGTGTCCGTCAGCACACACAACACGTCTGTGGCTGTCCATCAGTACACATATCAGCACGTTGGTCCTTGGACTCAGCACGCGGACCCTTCCCGTGGACTGTTCGGGTGATTTTGGCCCATGTGGGCTGTATGTTCAGTACACACATGACGTTTGTGGGTGTCCGCCAGCACACACATGACATCTGTGGCCGTCCGTGTGTGTCCGTGTATGTCTGTGTGTGCCCATCAGCATACAAAGGACGTACGTGGCTGTCCATCAGTACAGATATCAGCACTTTGGTCCTTGGACTCAGCACGCTGACCCTTCTCGTGGACTGTTCGGGTCATTTTGGCCCACATGGGCTGTCTACTCAGTACACACAGGACATCTGTGGGTGTCCGTCAGCACATACAGGATGTCTGTGGCTGTCCGTGTGTGTCCGTCAGCACATACAGGACATCCGTGGCTGTTCATCAGTACACATATCAGCACTCTGGTCCTTGGACTCAACACGCTTACCCTTCCCGTGGACTGTTCGGGAGATTTTAACCCATGTGGGCTGTCTGTTCATTACGCACAGGACGTCCGTGGGTGTCCGCCAGCACACACAGGACGTCCGTGGGTATTTGTGTGTGTCTGTGTGTGTCAGTCAGCACACACAGGACGTCTGTGGCTGTCCATCAAAAGTCATATCAGCACGTTGGTCCTTGGACTCAGCACGCTGACCCTTCCCGTGGACTGTTCGGGTGATTTTGGCCCACGTGGGCTGTATGTTCAGTACACAAAGGACGTCTGTGGGTGTCCGCCAGCACACACAAGACGTCCGTGGCTGTCTGTGTGTGTTCGTGTGTGTCTGTGTGTGTCCGTCAGCACACACAGGACGTCCGTGGCTGTCCGTGTGTGTCCGTCAGCAGAGACAGGACGTCCGTGGGTGTCCGTGTGTGTCTGCCAGCACACACAAGACGTCCGTGGGTGTCCGCCAGCACACACAGGACGTCCATGGCTATCCGTGTGTGTCTGTGTGTGTCAGTCAGCACACACAGGACGTCTATGGCTGTCCATCAGTAGTCATATCAGCACGTTGGTCCTTGAACTCAGCACGCTGACCCTTCCCGTGGACTGTTCGGGTGATTTTGGCCCACGTGGGCTGTATGTTCAGTACACATAGGACGTCCGTGGGTGTCCGCCAGCACACACAGGACGTCCGTGGCTATCCGTGTGTGTTCGTTGTGTCTATGTGTGTCCGTCAGCACACACAGGACATCCGTGGCTGTCTGTGTGTGTCCGTCGGCACAGACAGGACGTCCGTGGGTGTCCGTGTGTGTCTGCCAGCACACACAAGACGTCCGTGGGTGTCCGCCAGCACACACAGGATGTCCATGGCTATTCGTGTGTGTCTGTGTGTGTCAGTCAGCACACACAGGACGTGTCCATCAGTAGTCATATCAGCACGTTGGTCCTTGGACTCAGCACGCTGACCCTTCCCGTGGACTGTTCGGGTGATTTTGGCCCACGTGGGCTGTATGTTCAGTACACATAGGACGTCTGTGGGTGTCCGCCAGCACACACAGGACGTCCGTGGCTGTCCGCGTGCATCCGTGTGTGTCTGTGTGTGTCCGACAGCACACACAGGACGTCTGTGGCTATCTGTGTGTGTTTGTGTATGTCTGTGTGTGCCCATCAGCACACAAAGGACGTCTGTGGCTGTCCATTAGTACACATATCAGCAGTTTTGTCCTTGGACTTAGCACGCTGACACTTTGGTCCTTGGACTGTTCGGGTGATTTTGGCCCACGTGGGCTGTTTGTTCAGTACACACAGGACATCTGTGGATGTCCGCCAGCACACAGAGGTCGTCCTTGGCTGTCTGTGTGTGTCCGTGTGTGTCCGTCAGCACACACAGGACGTCTGTGGCTGTCCATCAGTACACATATCAGCACTCTGGTCCTTGGACTCAGGACGCTGACCTTTTCCGTGGACTGTTCGGTTGATTTTGGCCCACGTGGGCTGTCTGTTCAGTACACATAGGACGTCTGTGGGTGTCCGCCAGCACACACAGGACGTCCGTGGTTGTCCGTGTGTGTCCGTGTGTGTCTGTGTGTGTCCGTCAGCACACAGGACATTTGTGGCTGTCCATCAGTACACATAACAGCACGCTGGTCCTTGGACTCAGCACGCTGGTCCTTGGACTCAGGACGCTGGCTCTTCCCGTGGACTGTTCGGGTTATTTTGGCCAACGTGGGCTGTTTGTTCAGTACACACAGGACATCTGTGGGTGTCCATCATCATACAAAGGGCGTCTGTTGGTGGCCGTCAGCACACACATGACGTCTGTGGCTGTCTGTGTGTGTCTGTGTGTGTCCGTCAGCACACACAGGACGTCTGTGGCTGTCCATCAGTACACATATCAGTACGCTGGCCCTTCCCGTGGACTCTCTGTGTGATTTTGGCCCACGTGGGCTGTTTGTTCAGTACACACAAGGTGTTCGTGGGTGTCCGTCAGCATACACAGGACGTCCGTTGGTATCCGTCAGCACACACAGCACGTCTGTGGCTGTTCGTGTGTGTCCATGAGTGTCCGTCAGCACACACAGGACGTCCGTGGATGTCCATCAGTACACATATCAGCACTTTGGTCCTTGGACTCAGCAGGCTGACCCTTCCCGTGGACTGTTCGGGTGATTTTGGCCCACGTGGGCTGTCTGTTCAGTACACACGACATCCGTGGGTGTCCGCCAGCACACAAAGGACGTATGTGGCTGTCCATCAGTACATATATCAGCACGTTGGTCCTTGGACTCAACATGCTGACCCTTCCCGTGGATTGTTCGGGTGATTTGGCCCACGTGGGCTGTCTGTTCAGTACACACAGGACGTCCGTTGGTGTCCGCCAGCACACACAGGACGTCCGTGGCTGTCCATGTGTGTCTGTCAGCACCCACAGGACTTCCGTGGCTGTCCATCAGTACACTGAGCCAAACTCGGTCGCTACGTAGCGACCGAGCGTCTGTCCCGCTCGGTCGTTACGTAGCGACCGAGCTCGAGCCAAGCTCGGTCGCTACGTAGTGACCGAGCGTCCGTCTCGCTCGGTCGCTACGTAGCGACCGAGCCTGAGCCAAACTCGGTCGCTACGTAGCGACCGATCCTGAGCCAAAGCGACCGAGCATCTGTCCCGCTCGGTCGCTACGTAGCGACCGAGCTCGAGCCAAGCTTGGTCGCTACGTAGTGACCGAGCGTCCGTCTCGCTCGATCGCTACGTAGCGACCGAGCCCAAGCCAAGCTCGGTCGCTACGTAGCGACCGAGCGTCCGTCTCACACGGTCGCTACGTAGCGACCGAGCCTGAGCCAAGCTCGGTCGCTACGTAGCGACCGAGCGTCTGTCCCGCTCGGTCGCTACGTAGACCGAGCCGAGTCGCTACGTAGCGACCGAGCGTCGTCTCGGTCGCTACGTAGCGACCGAGCCCGAGCCAAGCTCGGTCGCTACGTAGCGACCGAGCGTCCGTCTCGCTCGGTCGCTACGTAGCGACCGAGCCTGAGCCAAGCTCGGTCGCTACGTAGCGACCGAGCATCTGTCTCGCTCGGTCGCTACGTAGCGACCGAGCCTGAGCCAAGCTCGGTCGCTACGTAGCGACCGAGCGTCCGTCCCGCTCGGTCGCTACGTAGCGACCGAGCTCGAGCCAAGCTCGGTCGCTGCGTAGCGACCGAGCATCCGTCTCGCTCGGTCGCTACGTAGCGACCGAGCCCGAGCCAATCTCGGTCGCTACGTAGCGACCGGGCTCGAGCCAAAGTTCGGTCACTGCGTAGTGACCGAGCTCTTCCGAACATCAGTACGACATCAGTACATGCATTCTCGTCAAACCTTCAAATGTTATCTCCCGAAGACCGTAGCGAGCTCAGTCTATGTTTTCCGCTATTCTAAATCATCGATCAAACTTCGTGGATTAGAAACCGCGGAAAGTTCTTTCTTTGTCGAAAGAAATCGTAGTAAACGCTTCGAGTCGGAAGACGGCCCAAAGGGACCTAAAACACGACTCGAGGCCCATCCTGCGATTTCTTAACCAAAAGCCCGTAAACCACAGCACGGTTTACGCTTGGTCCACAAGGAAGGATAAATGTCAAGTTTCCGCGGATAAATACGGAAGTTTTGAAGATAATTGTGAAAATCGGGAAAAATGGAATATCTCCATTTTTATGCTATGACGGCTTAAGGGCAGAAGAGTAAAAGCGTAAACCGACCTTGGAGCTAGTATATAAGGAGTCCTAGGCGAGGAGCATGAAGAAGGAATTTTTCAGAGCAAACTTAGCACTAAGAGCGATTTAGGCAACTTTCCGTTTTTTTGTTATTTCGAGCTGCGACTCAATTAGGTTTAGCCGTCTTAGGGTTGCTAGAACTAGGAATCTCGCCGACAGCTCTCGAGCCCAGGCTTATACCTTGTTGTAACGCTCATACGCAGATTCGGAATAAGATCTACTTTGCTCTCTTTTCGATTTCTTATTTTTATCGTTGTTATTCTCGTGTTCTGATTGCTTGACGTGTGGTAATTAACAGATATCCGGGTCCTCTGGGAAACTAGGGTTTTCTTAGTTTCCTTATTTAAACGGAAATCGACAGTGCGAATTTCGGTTCCCACAGTCAGGCTCTGTAGTTGTAATTGTAGCCAAGAATGACTGACAACCCTGTTCCAGCATCCGAATCGCTCGAACTGCTGAAACCACTACTTTCTCTTGAGCCTGACACAGACCTTGGTACTCTACCGGGTGAAGTCCATTACACGACCCTTATGGCAATCGAGAGTGGCTCGGTACTTTCCCAACCAATCCATACCTAAGTTCACTTCTTGATTCTTTAGGTGGACACATACCAGATTCACAGGGAAGACCTTTCCCTGGATCTGTACTGGGACATTCGACATGAGACCTAGTGAGTTCATGGCTTGCCCACCGGCCGCCCTTACTATCCCAAAATTATCACCAGCATCCAGACAGAACAGACCCTTTCCGACCAGTCCCAGACTCACAAAACTATGTGTAGCCCCTGTGTCGAAAAGCACGTGGGTTTTTACCCCACCGACCAAGAGGGTTCCTATCACAGACCCCCCATCAGAATCCCCTAGACCACATTCTAGGTTCCAGACCAAGCATTACTACTTGAATGTAAAAACATAAATTTAGAAATTACCATAGATCGAATCAAAAGATCCAAAAGCTTTGTCTTCTCGTGACAGTTCATACACCCTCGGTGTTGTGGTTGGTTTGCCTTGGGACGCCTTTCCTGAATCTCCAAGGCCCTTCCCCTGACTTCCTTGCAGCTTGGGACACTCCGATTGGAAATGTCCTTGCTGGCCACAATGGAAACAGGTCATCTGGCCGCTTCTACCAGACTGGTTCGGTCGAGGACAGTTCTGAACCCCATGGTCCATGCTGCCACAACGAACACAAGCCCCCTGGCCTTCCAGCACTCACCGAAATGGTTCTGTCCACATTTGGAACACGCAGGTCGGCCACCAGAGGTCTTACCTCCGTCCACCTGGTCCCATTTTCTCTTTTTATCATTAGTCTTGCCCAATGGGCCAGACTGTGGATTAGTCTTAAGCTAAACTTCCTCAGCCAAGTTAGACTCCAACAAAGCCACCCGTTCCACCAATTCTCCGACGGTGTTGAAGGTGCGGATCGAGCAGTGGGTCTTCAGTTCCGGCTTTAGGCCTCAGATGAACCTACGGACCTGGACTGCTTCGTCCTCCAGCTCTCTTCCAACAAACCGTCTGAGTCGGTTGAACTCTTCTTCGTACTCCCGTACGGTCCTGCGGCCTTGGACCAAATCTAGAAACTTAGCTTCCAGACGATCCCAAGCCTCAGCAGGAAAGTATTTGCGGTTGAATTCAATTTCAAAGTCCGCAAAACTTGTGAGACTTCCATTGGTGCGCTTCTCGACTGCAAGCCACCAATTATGCGCATCCCCTTCCAGGAAGTGAACCGCAATGTCTCGTCTGTAATCCTCTGGACAGAGAGTTGATTGGAAGTTTCGGACCAGGCTACTCCTCCACTCATCTGCCACAACAGGGTCGGTGCTACCTGAAATTGCTTCGTACCCAATCTGGATAGATGTTGAAGCAAACTCAGATAGTCAACCTTCTTTACAGACCCTTCCGGTGGATCGATCTCGATCACCTCAACCGCATCCACAGCTGGCCCCGTAACAATAGGTGTAGCTGTAGCTACAAGTGTAGCTTGACCAACTGATGAATTCACTAGTGGAGTGAACAGCTGAGTCATAGCCGCCACCTGGTTACCCATTACTTTCATGGCCTCTAACAAGTCCTCTCGGGACAGTGCTGCGGGCACGTTGGCCGTTCCCTCGGCCCTTTGCTCACGCTGGTCACCATCACGGTTAGCGTTCGAGGATTCCACTTCCTCATCACTCTCCTGGTGTTGCTGACCCTCTTGTTGCGTTCCCATAAGATTGGCATGGTCAGTCGGTAACACATCCCCGGTGTTAGTCGCAGCCGGCTCAGTTGGTAACCCGGACAGATTAACTCCGTCTGCGGCCGTATGACTTGACGGACCAGCCATTTTCTTATTCCTTCGGGTCTTTCCCGATTTGCTTTTCCCAGCCTAAGGATTCAGACATTGTTAGTACAACATATACATAACATAACCGAGACAATTAATCCCTAGACCTAACTATCAAACCTCACCGTGAGACTGAATCAGCTGGCTGCGTGTGTGTGGACTACATAACCCAACTATCCTAGAATCAAGCATGCTCTGATACCAACTTGTAACGCCCGAATCTGGCCTCTCGACAAGACTGGACCCGTTTGCTACTTAATCAATTTCTTTGCTTGTTTGATTCATTTTAAGTCTTTCATTTACTAAGTTATGTTCGAATCTGAGGTTCTAAAACAATTGAACAGATAGAACAGCGGAATATAAATGTGTACAAAATGTATTACTTAGAAACATGAGATCCAATACACAACTTCTTAATTGTTTCATATATAGACAATCACTAGTTCGTCCCTAGCATCATCTAACCACACGTTACAAAACCTCTCACTGACCGAGCCTTCACGGCTCCTTGGCTTGACCAGAACCATCCTTAGTTCCTGAAACCACAACCAGATAAGCATTAATCAAAACCGAGAATAGAACTGGTCGATTCTACAATGCTTGGCTTGATTCCTAGAACATAGATAAACCTCAGACAATATACTTATAAAAAGATATGAACCTGCCTACCGTATCCGAAGTCATTCAACCAACCACCCCTTGACTTAGAATCAGATAGACAGTCCCGAATAGATAAACAGAACACACGAACAGTCCGGATCGTCCCGAAGACCAATCCGTCCATCCGGATAGAATCTAGGTGCATCCGGCCTAGTGAAGTCCGGCTCAACGGCCGAGTAAGCCTCACTCCCAATCCGGTTAGACCAAATGGCCGATCGGAACTTGCGACTCTTACCCTGGCCTTGCCCTCCGGCCGCCTTCACTATCCCAAAATTATCTCCAGCGTCCAGACAGAACAGACCCTTTCCGACCAGTCCCGGACTCACAAAACTATGTGTAGCCCCTGTGTTGAAAAGTACGTGGGTTTCTACACCACCAATCATGAGGGTTCCTAACAGAGACCCCCTAGACATTCTAGGTTCCATACCAAGCATTTTCGACTTGAATGTAAAAAGAAAAATTTAGGAATTACCAGAGATCGAATCAAACGATCCAGAAGCGCCGTCGTCCCAGGACAGCTCATACACCCTTGGTGTTGTGGTCGGCCTACTCTGGGTCGACTTGCCTGTGTCTCCACGGCCCTTCCCTTGTCCTCCTTGTAGCTTAGGACAGTCCGACTTGTAGTGTCCAGTCTTGCCACATAGGAAGAAAGTCACGGAGCCGCTGCCACTAGACTGGTCTGAGAATCGGTTTGGTCGAGTGCAGTTTTGGATCGTGTGATCCATGCTGCCACATCGCACACAAGCCTCCATGGCCTTCCAGCACTCACCGGGATGATTCTTTCCACACTTGGGACATGTAGGTCGGCCACCAGAGGTCTTACCTCCGTCCACCTGGTCCCACTTCCTCTTTTTATCATTTGTCTTACCCGACGGGCCAGACTGTGACTTAGCCTTAAGCTTAGCTTCTTCAGCCAAGTTAGTCTCTAGCAAAGCCACCCGTTCCACCAGTTCTCCGAAGGTGTTGAAAGTGCGGATCGAGCAATGGGTCTTCAGTTCTGGCCTTAGGCCTCGGATGAACCTACGGACCTGGACTGCCTCGTCCTCCAGCTCTCTTCCAACAAACCGTCTGAGCCGGTTGAACTCTTCTTCGTACTCTCGTACGGTCCTGCAGCCTTGGGCCAAATCTAGAAACTGAGCTTCCAGACGATCCCAAGCCTCAGCAGGGAAGTATTTGCGGTTGAACTCAACTTCAAAGTCCGCAAAACTTTCCAAACTCCCATTGGTGCGCTTGTCCACTGCAAGCCACCAATTATGCGCGTCCCCTTCCAGGAAGTGAACCGCAATGTCTCGTCTGTAATTCTCTGGACAGCGAGTTGATTGAATGTTTCGGACCAGCCTACTCCTCCACTCGTCTGCCACAATAGGGTCAGTGCTACCGGAGAAATGCTTCGTACCCAACCTGGATAAATGTTGAAGCAGACTCAGATAGTCCACCTTCTTTTCAGACTTTTCCGGTGGATCGATCTCAATCACCTCAACCGTTTCCACAACTGGACCATTAGTGTTGGGGGTGGTTGTAGCCACAGGCGTAGCCTGGCCAACCGAGGAGTTCACTAGTGGCATGAAAAGTTGAGCCATAGCCGCCACCTGAGTCCCCATTACCTTCATGGCCTCTAACAAGTCCTCTTTGGACAGTGTTGCGGGCACATTAGCCGTTCCATCGGCCACTCTCTCATGCTGGTCACGATCACGGTTAGCGTTCGAGGATTCCACTTCCTCATCACTCTCCCGATGTTCCTGACCATCCTGTTGCGTCCCCGTAAGGTTAGCCTGATAAGTTGGCAACACGTCTCTAGTGTCAGCCGCGGCCGGATCGGTTTGCAATCCGGATAGATTGGTCCCGTCCATGGCCACTTGACTAGACTGACCGGCTGTTTTCTTACTCCTTCGGGACTTTCCCGACTTGCTTTTTCCAGCCTAAGGATTCAGACAATGTTAGTACGAAACAGACTAACATAAACAGAACAAAACAATCCCTAGACTAAGCAATCAAACCTCACCGTGAGACCTAATCAGCTGGCTGCGTGTGTGTGTGTGGACTGCATAACTCAACTATCCTAGAATCAAGCATGCTCTGATACAAACTTGTAAGACCCGAACCCTGGCCTCTCGACCTTATGGAGTCCGCAGGCTTACTTATTAATTTCTTTGCTTGTTTGATCCATTTTAAGTCTTTTATTTACTAAGTCATATTCGAATATGAGGTTCATAAACAAAGGAACAGATTGCACAGCGGAATAACAATGTATAAACTTTGTATTACTTAGAAACATGAGATTCCTGAAACCACAACCAGATAAGCATTAATCATAATCGAAAATAGAACGGATTGATTCCACAATGCTTGGCTTGGTTCCTAGAACTTAGATAAACCTCAGTCAACATAATCATAAAACGTATGAACCTACCTACCGTATCCTAAGTCATTCAACCAACCACCCCTTGACTTAGAAACAGATAGATAGTCCAGAATAGATAAACAGAACACACGAACAGATCCGGATCGTCCCCAAAGACCAATCCGTCTAACCGGATAGAATCTAGGTGCGACCGGCCAATGGAGTGCGGCTCAATGGCCCAACGGACTCCCTTACATGATCCGGCCTTAGGCCTTAGGCCTGGATCCAATCTCTCTACGTTTTTCTCTGAGTATTTTACTCTGGAATTGGATAATTAAATTGACCAGAGAGCCCCATATTTATAAAAAACGAGGGGGTAAGTCTTGCCCCACGAACAGGCACGACTTGCTAGCGAATGGGCACCATCGGCCAAGGGTTGTCCCCTTTCGGCCACTTGCATCCCTTCCCCCTTTCCGATTGGGTTTGGGGTCGGTCACAAGCCCAACCCACGCCCCAGGCCTCCTGGACTTAGCCCACGGCCTTGTCCAAAGACCCAACAGCCCATGGCCTCATGGCCGGACCTCACAGCCCACCACTGACCCGGACCCGGACCATTGGCCTAAAGCCCGGACAGTCCGTCTAGCTGAGATGAGCTGACTCTCAGCTGCCTCAGCTGAGTGAGCTAGTAGTCCAGCTAGTGGAGCTGACTTAGTAGGGACTGAGCTGGTGTGAACTGAACCTAGCTTCATTGAGCTGGCCGAGCTACTCGTCCACTTCGTCCAGCTACCGTCTTACTCGTCCTAGCTGTCTCTTAGCTTGTATAAGGTTAAGTCTGAGTTTCCTTATGTCCTTAACCTTCTTTCTCGACCATGGAACGCTTACCTTGATGTCCTAAGACTGGCTTGCATGTTTCCACGAACCATGGCCGTCCCGACAATCCTATTCAGGATTGGGGGCGTGACACTGTGTGTGCTGACGGACACACACGGACACACACGGACAGCCACGAACATCCTGTGTGTGCTGACGAACAGCCACGGACAGTCACGTACGTCCTGTGTGTATTGTGGGCCAAAATCACCCAATCAGTCCACGGGAAGGGCCAGCATGCTGAGTCCAAGGACCAGCATGCTGATATGTGTTTTGATGGACAGCCACGGACATCCTGTGTGTGCTGACGGACACACACAGACACACACACGCTCGTCCTGTGTGTTCTGACAGACACACAAAGACGTCCTGTGTGTATTGAACAGATAGCCCACGTGGGCCAAAATCACCCAAACAGTCCACAGGAAGGGCCAGCGTGCTGAGTCCAAGGACCAACGTGCTGATATGTGTACTGATGGACAGCCACGGACGTCATGTGTGTGCTGACGGACACACACGGACAGCCACGGACGTCCTGTGTGTGTGCTGGCGGAGACCCACAGACGTCCTGTGTGTGCTGACGGACACACACGGACTGCCACGGACGTCCTGTGTGTGCTGACTGACAGCCACAGACTGCCACAGACGTCCTGTGTGTGCTGGCGGACACCCACGGACTTCCTGTGTGTACTGAATAGACAGCCCACATTGCCAAAATCACCCAAAGAGTCCACGGGAAGGGCCAGCGTGCTGAGTCCATGGACAAACGTGCTGATATGTGTACTGATGGACAGCCACAGACGTCATGTGTTTGCTGACGGACACAGACAGACATACACAGAGACACACGGACAGCCACGGATGTCCTGTTTGTGCTGGCGTACACCCACGGACGTCCTGTGTGTACTGAACAGACAGCCCCACGTGGGCTAAAATCACCCGAACAGTCCACGGGAAGGGTCAGCAGGCTGAGTCCAAGGACCAACGTGCTGATATGTGTACTGATGGACAGCCACGGACGTCATGTGTGTGCTGACGGACACAGACGGAGACACACGGACACACATGGACAGCCACGGATGTCATGTGTGTGCTGGCGGGCACCACAGACGTCCTTTGTGTGCTGAGGGACACACACGGACTGCCACGGACGTCCTGTGTGGGCTGACGGACAGCCACAGACTGCCACAGACGTCCTGTGTGTGCTGGCGGACACCCACGGACGTCCTGTGTGTACTGAATAGACAGCCCACATTGGCAAAATCACCCAAACAGTCCACGGGAAGGGCCAGCGTGCTGAGCCCATGGACCAACGTGCTGATATGAGTACTGATGGACAGCCACATACGTCCTGTGTGTGCTGACGGACACAGACAGACATACACGGAGACACACGGACATCCACGGATGTCCTGTTTGTGCTGGCGGACACTCACGGACGTCCTGTGTGTACTGAACAGACAGCCCACGTGGGCTAAAATCACCCAAACAGTCCACGGGAAGGGTCAGCAGGCTGAGTCCAAGGACCAACGTGCTGATATGTGTACTTATGGACAGCCACAGACGTCTTATGTGTGCTGACGGACACACACAGACACACACGGACACACACGGACAGCCACAGACGTCTTGTGTATGCTGACGGACACACACGGACGGCCACGGACGTCCTGTGTGTACTGAACAGACAGCCCACGTGGGCCAAAATCACCCGAACAGTCCACAAGAACGGCCAGCGTGCTGACTCCAAGGACCAGCGTGCTGATATGTGTATTGATGGACAGCCACAGACGTCCTGTGTGTGCTGACGGACACACACGGACACACACGGACAGCCACAAACATCCTGTGTGTGCTGACGAACAGCCACGGACGTCGTGTGTGTATTGTAGGCCAAAATCACCCACTCAGTTCACGGGAAGGGCCAGCATGCTGAGTCCAAGGACCAGCGTGCTTATATGTGTACTGATGGACAGCCACGGACGTCCTGTGTGTGCTCATGGACACACATGGACACACACGGTCGTCCTGTGTGTTCTGACAGACACACACGGACGTCCTGTGTGTACTGAACATATAGCCCACGTGGGCCAAAATCACCCAAACAGTCCACATGAAGGGCCAGCGTGCTGAGTCCAAGGACCAACATGCTGATATGTGTACTGATGGACAGCCACAGACGTCATGTGTGTGCTGACGGACACAGACGGACACACACGAACACACACAGACAGCCACGGATGTCCTGTGTGTGTTGGCGGACACCCACAGACGTCCTGTGTGTGCTGACGGACACACACGGACTGCCACAGACGTCCTGTGTGTGCTGACGGACAGCCACAGACTGCCACAGACATCCTGTGTGTGCTGGCGGACACCCACGGACGTCCTGTGTGTACTGAATAGACAGCGCACATTGGCAAAATCACCCAAACAGTCCACGGGAAGGGCCAGCGTGCTGAGTCCATGGACCAACGTGCTGATATGTGTACTGATGGACAGCCACAGACGTTCTGTGTGTGCTGACGGACACAGACATACATACACGGAGACACACGGACAGCCACGGATGTCCTGTTTGTGCTGGCAGATACCCACGGACGTCCTGTGTGTACTGAACAGACAGCCCACGTGGCCTAAAATCACCCGAACAGTCCACGGAAAGGGTCAGCAGGCTGAGTCCAAGGACCAACGTGCCGATATGTGTACTGATGGACAGCCACGGACATCTTGTGTGTGCTGACGGACACACACAGACACACACAGACACACACGGACAGCCACAGACGTCTTGTGTATGCTGACGGACACACACGGACGTCCTGTGTGTGCTGACAGACACCCACGGACGTCCTGTGTGTACTGAACAGACAGCCCACGTGGGCCAAAATCAACCGAACAGTCCACGGAAGGGCCAGCGTGCTGAGTCCAAGGACCAGCATGCTGATATGTGTACTGATGGACAGCCACAGACGTTCTGTGTGTGCTGACGGACACACACAGACACACACAGACAGCCATAAACATCCTGTGTGTGCTGACGAACAGCCACGGATAGCCACAGACGTCCTGTGTGTATTGTGGGCCAAAATCACCCAATCAGCCCACGGGAAGGGCCAGCATGCTGAGTCCAAGGACCAGCGTGCTGATATGTGTACTGATGGACAGCCACGGACGTCATGTGTGTGCTGACGGACACACACGGACACACACAGCCGTCCTGTGTGTTCTGACAGACACACACGAACGTCCTGTGTGTGCTGACGGACAGCCACGGACGTCCTGTGTGTGCTGGCGGATACCCGTGGACATCCACGGACAGACACACACACACACGGAAAGCCACAGACGTCCTGTGTGTGCTGACGTACAGCCACGAACAGCCACAGTCGTCCTGTGTGTGCTGGCGGACACCCACGGATGTCCTGTGTGTACTGAACAGACAGCCCACGTGGGCCAAAATCACCCAAACATTCTACGAGAAGAGCCAGTGTGCTGAGTCAAAGGACCAACGTGCTGTTATGTGTACTGATGGACAGCCATGGACGTCTTGTGTGTGCTGAAGGACACGGACGGACACACACGGACACACACAGACAGCCACAGACGTCCTTTGTGTGCTGACGGACACAAACGGTGTCCTGTGTATGCTGATGGACACCCACGGACGTCCTGTGTGTACTGAACAGACACCCCACGTTGGCAAAATCACCCAAACAGTCCACGGGAATGGCCAGCGTGCTGAGTCCATGGACAAACGTGCTGATATGTGTACTGATGGACAGCCACTGAGGTCATGTGTTTGCTGACGGACACAGACAGACATACACGGAGACACACGGACAGCCACGGATGTCCTGTTTGTGCTGGCGGACACCCACGGACGTCCTGTGTGTACTGAACAGACAGCCCACGTGGGCTAAAATCACCCGAACAGTCCACGGGAAGGGTCAGCAGGCTGAGTCCAAGGACCAACGTGCTGATATGTGTACTGATGGACAGCCACGGACGTCATGTGTGTGCTGACGGACACAGACGGACACACACGGACACACACAGACAGCCACAGATGTCCTGTGTGTGCTGGCGGACACCCACAGACGTCCTGTGTGTGCTGAGGCACACACACGGACTGCCACGGACGTCCTGTGTGGGCTGACGGACAGCCACAGACAGTCACAGACGTCCTGTGTGTGCTGGCGGACACCCACGGACGTCCTGTGTGTACTGAATAGACAGCCCACATTGGCAAAATCAGCCAAACAGTCCATGGGAAGGGCCAGCGTGCTGAGTCCATGGACCAACATGCTGATATGTGTACTGATGGACAGCCACAGACGTCCTGTGTGTGCTGACGGAAACATACAGACATACACGGAGACACACGGACAGCCACGGATGTCTTGTTTGTGCTGGCGGACACTCACGGACGTCCTGTGTGTACTGAACAGACAGCCCACGTGGGCTAAAATCACCCAAACAGTCCACAGGAAGGGTCAGCAGGCTGAGTCCAAGGACCAACGTGCTGATATGTGTACTTATGGACAGCCACAGACGTCTTGTGTGTGCTGACGGACACACACAGACACACACGGACACACACGGACAGCCACGGACGTCTTGTGTATGCTGACGGACACACACGGACGTCCTGTGTGTGTTGACAGACACCCACGGACGTCCTGTGTGTACTGAACAGACAGCCCACGTGGGCCAAAATCACCATAACAGTCCACTGGAACGGCCAGCGTGCTGACTCCAAGGACCAGCGTGCTGATATGTGTACTGATGGACAGCCACAGACGTCCTGTGTGTACTGACGGACACAGACATACATACACGGAGACACACGGACAGCCATAGATGTCCTATTTGTGCTGGCGGACACCCACGGACGTCTTGTGTGTACTGAACAGACAGCCCACATGGCCTAAAATCACCCGAACAGTCCACGGAAAGGGTCAGCAGGCTGAGTCCAAGGACCAACGTGCCGATATGTGTACTGATGGACAGCCACGGACGTCTTGTGTGTGCTGACGGACACACACAGACACACACGGACACATACGGACAGCCACAGACGTCTTGTGTATGCTGACGGACACACACGGACGTCCTGTGTGTGCTGACAGACACCCACGGACGTCCTGTGTGTACTGAACAGACAGCCCACGTGGGCCAAAATCACCCGAACAGTCCACGGAAGGGCCAGCGTGCTGAGTCCAAGGACCAGCGTGCTGATATGTGTACTGATGGACAGACACAGACGTCCTGTGTGTGCTGACGGACACACACGGACACACACGGACAGCCATGAACATCCTGTGTGTGCTGACGAACAGCCATGGATAGCCACAGACGTCCTGTGTGTATTGTGGGCCAAAATCACCCAATCAGCCCACGGGAAGGGCCAGCATGCTGAGTCCAAGGACCAGCGTGCTGATATGTGTACTGATGGACAGCCACAGACATCATGTGTGTGCTGACGGACACACATGGACACACACGGCCGTCCTGTGTGTTCTGACAGACACACACGGACGTCCTGTGTGTGCTGACGGACAGCCACGGACGTCCTGTGTGTGCTGGCGGATACTTGTGGACATCCACAGACAGACACACACACACACGGAAAGCCACAGACGTCCTGTGTGTGCTGACGGACAGCCACGAACAGCCACGGTCCTCCTGTGTGTGCTGGCGGACACCCACGGATGTCCTGTGTGTACTGAACAGACAGCCCACGTGGGCCAAAATCACCCAAACATTCCACGGGAAGAGCCAATGTGCTGAGTCAAAGGACCAACGTGCTGTTATGTGTACTGATGGACAGCCATGGACGTCTTGTGTGTGCTGAAGGACACAGACGGACACACACGGACACACACAGACAGCCACGGACGTCCTTTGTGTGCTGACGGACACCCACGGACGTCCTGTGTGTACTGAACAGACAGCCCACGTTGGCAAAATCACCCAAACAGTCCACGGGAAGGGCCAGCGTGCTGAGTCCAAGGACCAATGTGCTGATATGTGTACTGATGGACAGCCACGGACATCATGTGTGTGCTGGCGGACACCCACGGACGTCCTGTGTGTACTGAACAGAGATCCCACGTGGGCCAAAATCACCCGAACAGTCCACGGGAAGGGTCAACGTGCTGAGTCCAAGGACCAACGTGCTGATATGTGTAGTGATGGACAGCCGCGGACGTCTTGTGTTGTAAGACCCGAACCCTGGCCTCTCGACCTTATGGAGTCCGCAGGCTTACTTATTAATTTCTTTGCTTGTTTGATCCATTTTAAGTCTTTTATTTACTAAGTCATATTCGAATATGAGGTTCATAAACAAAGGAACAGATTGCACAGCAGAATAACAATGTATAAACTTTGTATTACTTAGAAACATGAGATTCAATACACAACTTCTTAACAGTCTCATAGACAATCACTAGTTCATCCCTAGCATCATCTAACCACACGTTACAAAGCCTCTCACTGACCGAGCCTTCACGGCTCCTTGGCTTTACCAGAACCATCCTTAGTTCCTGAAACCACAACCAGATAAGCATTAATCATAACCAAGAATAGAACGGATTGATTCTACAATGCTTGGCTTGGTTCCTAGAACTTAGATAAACCTCAGTCAACATAATCATAAAACGTATGAACCTACCTACCGTATCCTAAGTCATTCAACCAACCACCCCTTGACTTAGAATCAGATAGATAGTCCAGAATAGATAAACAGAACACACGAACAGATCCGGATCGTCCCAAAGACCAATCCGTCTAACCGGATAGAATCTAGGTGCGACCGGCCAATGGAGTCCGGCTCAATGGCCCAACGGACTCCCTTACCTGATCCGGCCTTAGGCCTGGATCCAATCGGCCGAGTAAGCCTCAAGCCTAATCCGGAAGGCTTAGCAACCGGTCAGACCTTGCGACTCTACCTTGGCTTAGACAAACCGTGACCTTGTCTTAACTAGACAAGCCATAGGCTGATCCATAAGGATCGGTCCTAACCTGTCCCGAAAGACACCGTTTGGAACATGCACCCTTTGGCCATTCGTGCCTCTTGGACACTCATGACTCTTGACAACTCGTGCCCTTTGGGTCATTCCCAACCGTTTGTCCTAACCGCCCAGTCTTGGTGCGATCGGATCATCTGTCTAACCGACCTGTGTCTAGGCTAGCGGTTTGGTTATGTTCGGCCAAAGCCTAGGGACGTGTCCCTTGGACTCAACCAACACAACCTTTCGTGTTTAACCAGAGAGAAGAGAAGAGAAACGAATTGAAACAGATAAGGAGAGCCGGATGGGACTTAGGAACCGAGCAGAGCCGCGGTGCGGTCGCATGGACCGTCCGTTCGGTCTGATGGAGCCACGGCCCATCACATACCTTGTGAACCACGTCTGGGTTCTCCATGCTCTTCTCCTTGTCTTGATCTCCCATTCTTCACCGGAGTTAGTTCTCAAACGATCAGAGTCGCCGGAACACAACACCACCACAATCGGCCTTTCTCTTGGCCGAAACTCTCTCTTTCTCTCTTTCTTTCTCTCTACGTTTTTCTCTGAGTATTTTACTCTGGAATTGGATAATGAAATCGACCAGAGAGCCCCCATATTTATAGAAAACGAGGGGGTAAGTCTTGCCCCACGAACAGGCACGACTTGCTAGCGAATGTGCACCATCGGCCAAGGGTTGTCCCCTTTCGGCCACTTGCATCCCTTCGCCCTTTCTGATTGGGTTTGGGGTCGGTCACAAGCCCAACCCACGCCCCAGGCCTCCTGGACTTAGCCCACGGCCTTGTCCAAAGACCCAACAGCCCATGGCCTCATGGCCGGACCTCACAGCCCGCCACTGACCCGGACCCGGACCATCGGCCTAAAGCCCGGACAGTCCGTCTAGCTGAGATGAGCTGACTCTCAGCTGCCTCAGCTGAGTGAGCTAGTAGTCCAGCTAGTGGAGCTGACTTAGTAGGGACTGAGCTGGTGTGAACTGAACCTAGTTTCATTGAGCTGGCCGAGCTACTCGTCCACTTCGTCCAGCTACCGTCTTACTCGTCCTAGCTGTCTCTTAGCTTGTATAAGGTTAAGTCTAAGTTTCCTAATGTCCTTAACCTTCTTTCTCGACCATGGAACGCTTGCCTTGATGTCCTAAGACTGGTTTGCATGTTTCCTCGAACCATGGCCGTCCCGACAGTCCTATTCAGGATTGGGGGCGTGACAAGTCTCCCCCCCATGGGATGGATTCGTCCTCGAATCCGAATCGAATGCTTCCTCGGAAACAAACTGATCCAACCACTCTGGGTACTCTGCTTTCATTCTAGCTTCGGTTTCCCAAGTGATTATATCCTGACCATTACAGTCCCAGACGACCTTGACCATCTGGACCGTCTTCTTCCTTGTTGCTTTTTCCATCCTATCTATGATTCGAACTGGCCTCGTTTCCAAGGTTAGGTTCTTACCCAGATTGTCTGGAATGGCAGGAAGAGCGATGTCTTGGTCCGTCAAACATTTCCGAAGTTGGGAGACGTGGAACACATTATGAAATGCGTCCATCTTGGCCGGCAAGTCCAACTTGTAGGCCACCATCCCAACTCTTTCAATGACCTTGAACGGCCCCAAGTATCTCGGGTCTAACTTCCGTCTCCCGGAAATTCGGACTCGTCCTTTGAAGGTAATCATTTTGAGATACACCAAGTCACCTACTTGAAACTCGAGATCTTTCCTCCTTCGATCTGCATAGTTCTTTTGGCGATCTTGTGCCTGTCTCATCTTGTCCCTCAAGAACTTGATCTTTTCGGTTGTCTCTTCGACAATCTCCGGACCAATCATGCTGCGTTCCCCAACTTGGGTCCAGCATAAGGGTGTCCTGCATGGACGCCCATACAGAGCTTCGTATGGCGACATGCCAATACTACTATGGAAACTATTGTTGTAAGCAAATTCTACCAGAGGTAGATGTTTTTCCCAGGAATCACCCCAGTCTAAAACACATGCTCGCAACATATCTTCCAACGTCTGGATCGTACGTTCCGACTGTCCATCAGTCTGTGGGTGATAGGCTGTACTCATGTTCACTCTTGTTCCTAAAGCTTTTTGGAAAGCTTTCCAGAAGTAAGATGTAAACCTTGAATCCCTATCTGAAACTATGCTTGCCGGCACACCATGTAGTCGGACGATCTCATCAATGTACTTACGTACAATCTGATCTACCCCATCCGACTTCTTGATAGCCAGGAAGTGTGCTGATTTGGTTAGTCGATCAACTACAACCCAAACCGCATCTTTCTTATTCCTTGTGGTAGGGAACCCGGTCACAAAGTCCATTGTGATGTGATCCCATTTCCATTCCGGAATAGGCAAGCTTTGCAATAACCCACTAGGCACCTGATGTTCTGCTTTGATGAGTTGGCAAGTGGAACACTTGGCCACCCACTCCGCGACATCTGCCTTCATACGGATCCAATGATAGAATTTCTTAAGGTTCTGGTACATCTTGGTCGCACCAGGATGAACCGAGAATTTGGACTTATGAGCCTCCCTCATAATCTCTTCCTTTAGACTTCTATCATTAGGAACACTGATCCGTCCGTTTACTAGGATGGTACCATCCTTTGCAGTCTGGTACTCCGTCCTATCATTCTGAGCAACCTTATCAGGTTCTCGTCCTGACCTTGAGCCAACCGGATTCGAGTAAGCAGGTCGGCTTGGTTAACCGCCTCCAATCCCAAAGCTTCGGTTGCCGTAGTCAGCACGTTCAGCCGCAGAGCACGGACCATACCGTCCAGGTCGTCCGCCTCCCGTTCGGCCGATACATCAGCCCTCTTCCGGCTCAAAGCTTCTGCTACCAGATTAGCCTTTCCCGGATTGTAGGTGATGTCTAAATCGTAGTCAGCTATGAATTCCATCCACCTCCTTTGCCTTAAGTTTAACTCAGGCTGGGTGAATATATACTTAAGACTCTTATGGTCCGTAAGTATCTGAACTTTGGCGCCATACAAGTATGATCGCCAAATCTTTAAGGCGAATACTACCACAGCCATTTCCAGATCATGGGTGGGGTAGTTTCCCTCAACTGCCTGGATGCATAGGCAATGACCTTCCCATGCTGGGTCAATACGGAACCTAGTCCAGTGATGGACGCGTCCGTATAGACCACATATGGTTGATCGGCCTCCGGAAGCACCAGGACGGGTGCGCTATTCAGCATGTTCTTAAGTGCGGAGAAACATTCCTCACACTCTTCAGCCCATGTGAACTTAGCGTCCTTCCCAGTCAACCGCGTCATAGGCTGAGCCAAGCTTGCGAATCCTTTCACAAACTTCCTATAGTAACCTGCCAGCCCTAAGAAGCTCCTGACTTCCGTGGCACTGCGGGGTCGGGGCCAATCCTTGATTGCCCTGATCTTCTCTGGATCCACCGAGATGCCCTGATCGGAAACAATATGGCCGAGGAACCCAATACTCTTCTGCCAAAAACTGCATTTACTGAGTTTAGCATAGAGTTTGTGTTCTCGTAATCGTTCCAGCACGGCTCTCAAGTGTTTCCTATGAGATTCCTCATCCTTGGAATAAATTAGGATATCATCAATGAAGATGATCACGAATTCATCCAAGAAATCCCGGAACACGCTGTTCATCATTTTCATGAAAGCGGCAGGTGCATTGGTCAGACCGAACGGCATCACTACGAACTCGTAATGACCGTACCTGGTCCTAAATGCCGTCTTCCTAATATCATTTGGCTCTATAGGGATCTGATGATACCCTGAAGCCAAATCAATCTTGGAAAACCACTTGGCTCCTTTGAGTTGATCCAACAGCTCGTCTATCCTGGGCAATGGGTACTTGTTCTTCACAGTGACCCTGTTCAACCCTCGATAGTCGATGCACAGACGCATGCTACCATCCTTCTTTTTCACAAAGAGGACTGGTGCACCCCAAGGGGAGCTACTTGGCCGTATGAACCCCTTGTCAAGCAATTCTTCCAATTGCTTCTTTAGCTCGGCCATCTCGGCCGGAGCCATTCGGTACGGACTCTTGGACAGCGGAGCTGTCCCTGGCTCTAGTTCAATCGTAAATGGATCCGACCTATCAGGGGGGACACCCTGAGGTACCTGGAACACATCTGGGAACTTCGACACCAACGAATCCTCTGAAAGGTCTTTCAGACAGACAGAACTGCCCGGCTCTGTAGTTGTAATTGTAGCCAAAAAGGACTGACAACCCTGTTCCAACATCCGAATCGCTCGAACTGCTGAAACCACTACTTTCTCTTGAGCCGGACACAGACATTGGTACTGGATCGGTCGAAGCCCAGTCTCCAATTGCACACGACCTCTATGGCAATCGAGAGTGGCCCGATACTTTCCCAACCAGTCCATACCTAGGATCACTTCGTGATTCTTTAGGTGGACACAGACCAAATCCACAGGGAATACCTTTCCCTGTATTGACACTGGGATATTTGACATGAGACCTAGTGAGTTCATGGCTTGCCCTCCGGCCGCCCTCACTATCCCAAAATTATCTCCAGCGTCCAGACAGAACAGACCCTTTCCGACCAGTCCCGGACTCACAAAACTATGTGTAGCCCCTGTGTCGAAAAGTACGTGGGTTTCCACACCACCAATCATGAGGGTTCCTAACAGAGACCCCCATCAGAATCCCCTAGACATTCTAGGTTCCATACCAAGCATTTTCTACTTGAATGTAAAAAGAAAAATTTAGGAATTACCAGAGATCGAATCAAACGATCCAGAAGCGCCGTCGTCCCGGGACAGCTCATACACCCTTGGTGTTGTGGTCGGCCTACTCTGGGTCGACTTGCCTGTGTCTCCACGGCCCTTCCCTTGTCCTCCTTGTAGCTTAGGACAGTCCGACTTGTAGTGTCCAGTCTTGCCACATAGGAAGCAAGTCACGGAGCCGCTGCCACTGGACTGGTCTGAGAATCGGTTTGGTCGAGTGCAGTTTTGGATCGTGTGATCCATGCTGCCACATCGCACACAAGCCCCCATGGCCTTCCAGCACTCACCGGGATGATTCTTTCCACACTTGGGACATGTAGGTCGGCCACCAGAGGTCTTACCTCCGTCCACCTGGTCCCACTTCCTCTTTTTATCATTTGTCTTACCCGACGGGCCAGACTGTGACTTAGCCTTAAGCTTAGCTTCTTCAGCCAAGTTAGTCTCTAGCAAAGCCACCCGTTCCACCAGTTCTCCGACGGTGTTGAAAGTGCGGATCGAGCAATGGGTCTTCAGTTCTGGCCTTAGGCCTCGGATGAACCTACGGACCTGGACTGCCTCGTCCTCCAGCTCTCTTCCAACAAACCGTCTGAGCCGGTTGAACTCTTCTTCGTACTCTCGTACGGTCCTGCGGCCTTGGGCCAAATCTAGAAACTGAGCTTCCAGACGATCCCAAGCCTCAGCAGGGAAGTATTTGCGGTTGAACTCAACTTCAAAGTCCGCAAAACTTTCCAAACTCCCATTGGTGCGCTTGTCCACTGCAAGCCACCAATTATGCGCGTCCCCTTCCAGGAAGTGAACCGCAATGTCTCGTCTGTAATCCTCTGGACAGCGAGTTGATTGAAAGTTTCGGACCAGCCTACTCCTCCACTCGTCTGCCACAATAGGGTCGGTGCTACCGGAGAAATGCTTCGTACCCAACCTGGATAAATGTTGAAGCAGACTCAGATAGTCCACCTTCTTTTCAGACTTTTCCGGTGGATCGATCTCGATCACCTCAACCGTTTCCACAACTGGACCATTAGTGTTGGGGGTGGTCGTAGCCACAGGCGTAGCCTGGCCAACCGAGGAGTTCAGTAGTGGCGTGAACAGTTGAGCCATAGCCGCCACCTGAGTCCCCATTACCTTCATGGCCTCTAACAAGTCCTCTTTGGACAGTGTTGCGGTCACATTAGCCGTTCCATCGGCCCCTCTCTCATGCTGGTCACGATCACGGTTAGCGTTCGAGGATTCCACTTCCTCATCACCGATGTTCCTGACCATCCTGTTGCGTCCCCGTAAGGTTAGCCTGATCAGTTGGCAACACGTCTCTAGTGTCATCCGCGGCCGGATTGGTTTGCAATCCGGATAGATTGGTCCTGTCCATGGCCACTTGACTAGACTGACCGGCTGTTTTCTTACTCCTTCGGGACTTTCCCGACTTGCTTTTTCCAGCCTAAGGATTCAGACAATGTTAGTACGAAACACACTAACATAAACAGAACAAAACAATCCCTAGACTAAGCAATCAACCCTCACCGTGAGACCTAATCAGCTGGCTGCGTGTGTGTGTGTGGACTGCATAACCCAACTATCCTAGAATCAAGCATGCTCTGATACCAACTTGTAAGACCCGAACCCTGGCCTCTCGACCTTATGGAGTCCGCAGGCTTACTTATTAATTTCTTTGCTTGTTTGATCCATTTTAAGTCTTTTATTTACTAAGTCATATTCGAATATGAGGTTCATAAACAAAGGAACAGATTGCACAGCGGAATAACAATGTATAAACTTTGTATTACTTAGAAACATGAGATTCAATACACAACTTCTTAACAGTCTCATAGACAATCACTAGTTCATCCCTAGCATCATCTAACCACACGTTACACAGCCTCTCACTGACCGAGCCTTCACGGCTCCTTGGCTTGACCAGAACCATCCTTAGTTCCTGAAACCACAACCAGATAAGCATTAATCATAACCGAGAATAGAACGGATTGATTCACAATGCTTGGCTTGGTTCCTAGAACTTAGATAAACCTCAGTCAACATAATCATAAAACGTATGAACCTACCTACCGTATCCTAAGTCATTCAACCAACCACCCCTTGACTTAGAATCAGATAGATAGTCCAGAATAGATAAACAGAACACACGAACAGATCCGGATCGTCCCCAAAGACCAATCCGTCTAACCGGATAGAATCTAGGTGCGACCGGCCAATGGAGTCCGGCTCAATGGCCCAACGGACTCCCTTACCTGATCCGGCCTTAGGCCTGGATCCAATCGGCCGAGTAAGCCTCAAGCCTAATCCGGAAGGCTTAGCAACCGGTCAGACCTTGCGACTCTACCTTGGCTTAGACAAACCGTGACCTTGTCTTAACTAGACAAGCCATAGGCTGATCCATAAGGATCGGTCCTAACCTGTCCCGAAAGACACCGTTTGGAACATGCACCCTTTGGCCATTCGTGCCTCTTGGACACTCATGACTCTTGACAACTCGTGCCCTTTGGGTCATTCCCAACCGTTCGTCCTAACCGCCCAGTCTTGGTGCGATCGGATCATCCGACTAACTGACCCGTGTCTAGGCTAGCGGTTTGGTTATGTTCGGCCAAAGCCTAGGGACGTGTCCCTTGGACTCAACCAACACAACCTTTCGTGTTTAACCAGAGAGAAGAGAAGAGAAACGAATTGAAACAGATAAGGAGAGCCGGATGGGACTTAGGAACCGAGCAGAGCCGCGGTGCGGTCGCATGGACCGTCCGTTCGGTCTGATGGAGCCACGGCCCATCACATACCTTGTGAACCACGTCTGGGTTCTCCATGCTCTTCTCCTTGTCTTGATCTCCCATTCTTGACCGGAGTTAGTTCTCAAACGATCAGAGTCGCCGGAACACAACACCACCACAATCGGCCTTTCTCTTGGCCGGAACTCTCTCTTTCTCTCTTTCTTTCTCTCTACGTTTTTCTCTGAGTATTTTACTCTGGAATTGGATAATGAAATCGACCAGAGAGCCCCCATATTTATAGAAAACGAGGGGGTAAGTCTTGCCCCACGAACAGGCACGACTTGCTAGCGAATGGGCACCATCGGCCAAGGGTTGTCCCCTTTCGGCCACTTGCATCCCTTCGCCCTTTCTGATTGGGTTTGGGGTCGGTCACAAGCCCAACCCACGCCCCAGGCCTCCTGGACTTAGCCCACGGCCTTGTCCAAAGACCCAACAGCCCATGGCCTCATGGCCGGACCTCACAGCCCGCCACTGACCCGGACCCGGACCATCGGCCTAAAGCCCGGACAGTCCGTCTAGCTGAGATGAGCTGACTCTCAGCTGCCTCAGCTGAGTGAGCTAGTAGTCCAGCTAGTGGAGCTGACTTAGTAGGGACTGAGCTGGTGTGAACTGAACCTAGCTTCATTGAGCTGGCCGAGCTACTCGTCCACTTCGTCCAGCTACCGTCTTACTCGTCCTAGCTGTCTCTTAGCTTGTATAAGGTTAAGTCTAAGTTTCCTTATGTCCTTAACCTTCTTTCTCGACCATGGAACGCTTGCCTTGATGTCCTAAGACTGGCTTGCATGTTTCCTCGAACCATGGCCATCCCGACAATCCTATTCAGGATTGGGGGCGTGACATGTGTGTACTGAACAGACAGCCCACGTGGGCCAAAATCACCCTAACAGTCCACGGGAAGGGCCAGCGTGCTGAGTCCAAGGACCAGCGTGCTGACATGTGTACTGATGGATAGGCACGGACGTCCTGTGTGTGCAGACGGACACACACAGACACACACGGACAGCCACAGACATCCTGTGTGTGCTGACGGACAGCCACAGACATCCTGTGTGTGCTGACGGACAACCACGGACAGCCACAGATGTCCTGTGTGTGCTGGCGGACACCCACGGATGTCCTGTGTGTACTGAACAGACAGCCCACGTGGGGCAAAATCACCCAAACAGTCCACGGGAAGGGCCAGCGTGCTGAGTCCAAGGACCAACGTGCTGATATGTGTAATGATGGACAGCCAATGACGTCTTGTGTGTGCTGACGGACACACACAGACACACAAAGACACACACACGGACAGCCACGGTTGTCCTGTGTGTGCTGACGGACGTCATGTGTGTACTGACGGACACCCGTCCTGTGTATTCTGAACATACAGCCCACGTTTGGCCTAAATCACCCGAACAGTCCACGCAAAGGGCCAGCGTGCTGATTCCAAGGACCAGCGTCCTGATATGTATACTGATGGACAGCGACGGACGTCCTGTGTGTGCTGACGGACACACACGGACACACACAGACACACACGGACAGCCACGGACATCATGTGTGTGCTGAATGACAGTCACTGACAGCCACGGATGTCCTGTGTGTGCTGGCGGACACCCACAGACGTCCTGTGTGTACCGAACAGACAGCCCGTGGGCCAAAATCACCTGAACAGTCCAAGGGAAGGGTCAGCGTGCTGAGTCCAAGGACCAACGTGCTGATATGTGTACTGACGGTCAGCCACGGACGTCATGTGTGTGTTAACGGACACAGACAGACACACACGGACACACACGAACAGCCACGGACGTCCTTTGTGTGCTGATGGACACACACGGACGTTCTGTGTTTGCTACCGGACACCCACGGACGTCCTGTGTGTACTGAACAGACAGCCCACGTGGGCCAAAATCACCCAAACATTCCACGGGAAGAGCCAGCGTGCTGAGTCAAAGGACCAACGTGCTGATATGTGTACTGATGGACAGCCATGGACGTCTTGTGTGTGCTGAAGGACACAGATGGACACACACGGACACACATAGACAGCAACGGACGTCCTGTGTGTGCTGGCAGACACCCACGGACGTTCTGTGTGTACTCAACAGACAGCCCACGTGGGCCAAAATCACCCAAACAGTCCACGGGAAGGGTCAGCGTGCTGAGTCCAGGGACCAACGTGCTGATATGTGTACTGATGGACAGCCACGAACGTCCTGTGTGTGCTAATGGACACACACGGACACACACGGACAGCCACGGTCATCCTTTGTGTGCTGACGGACACACACGAATGTCCTGTGCATGCTGAAGGACACCCACGGACGTTCTGTGTGTACTGAACAGACAGCCCGTGGGCCAAAATCACCTGAACAAACCAAGGGAAGGGTCAGCGTGCTGAGTCCAAGGACCAACGTGCTGATATGTGTACTGATGTACAGCCACAGACATCATGTGGGTTCTGACGGACACAGACGGACACACACGGACAGCCACGGACGTCATGTGTGTGCTGGCGGACACCCACGGACGTCCTGTGTGTGCTTACAGACAGCCACGGACGTCTTGTGTGTGCTGACAGACAGCCACAGATACGTACGAACACACACAGACAGCCACGGACGTCTTGTGTGTGCTGACAGACAGCCACGGACGTCCTGTGTGTGCTGGCAGACACCCACGGACGTCCTGTGTGTATTGAACAGAAAGCCCACGTTGGCAAAATCACCCGAACAGTCTACGGGAAGGGCCAGCGTGCTGACTCCAAGGACCAGCGTGCTCATATGTGTACTGATGGACAGCCACAGACGTCCTTTGTGTGCTGACGGACACACACGGACACACACGGACAGCCACGAACATCCTGTGTGTGCTGACGAACAGCCACGGACAGTCACGGACGTCCTGTGTGTATTGTGGGCCAAAATCACCCAATCAGTCCACGGGAAGGGCCAGCATGCTGAGTCTAAGGACCAGCATGCTGATATGTGTACTGATGGACAGCCACGGACATCCTGTGTGTGCTGACGGACACACACAGACACACAGGGTCGTCCTGTGTGTTCTGACAGACACACACGGAAGTCCTGTGTGTATTGAACAGATAGCCCACGTGGGCCAAAATCACCCAAACACTCCACAGAAGGGCCAGCGTGCTGAGTCCAAGGACCAATGTGCTGATATGTGTACTGATGGACAGCCAAGGACGTCATGTGTGTGCTGACGGACACAGACGGACACACACGGACACACACGGACAGCCACGGACTTCCTGTGTGTGCTGGCAGACACCCACAGACGTCATGTGTGTGCTGACGGACACACACGGACTGCCACGGACGTCCTGTGTGTGCTGACAGACAGCCACAGACGTCCTGTGTGTGCTGGCGGACACCCACGGAAGTCCTGTGTGTACTGAATAGACAGCCCACATTGGCAAAATCACCCAAACAGTCCACGGGAAGGGCCAGCGTGCTGAGTCCATGGACCAACGTGCTGATATGTGTACTGATGGACAGCCACAAACGTCCTGTGTGTGCTGACGGACATAGACAGACATACATGGAGACACACGGACAGCCACAGATGTCCTGTTTGTGCTGGCGGACACCCACGGACGTCATGTGTGTACTGAACAGACAGCCCACGTGGGCTAAAATCACCTGAACAGTCCACGGGAAGGGTCAGCAGGCAGAGTCCAAGGACCAACGTGCTGATATGTGTACTGATGGACAGCCACGGACGTCTTGTGTGTGCTGACGGACACACACAGACACACACGGACACACACGGACAGCCACAGACGTCTTGTGTATGCTGACGGACACACACGGACGTCCTGTGTGTGCTGACAGACACCCACGGACGTCCTGTGTGTACTGAATAGACCGCCAACATGGGCCAAAATCACCCGAACAGTCCACGGGAATGGCCAGCGTGCTGAGTCCAAGGACCAGCGTGCTGATTTGTGTACTGATGGACAGCCATAGAAGTCCTGTGTGTGCTGACAGACACAAACGGACACACACGGACAGCCACGAACATCATGTGTGTGCTGACGAACAGCCACAGACGTCCTGTGTGTATTGTGGGCCAAAATCACCCAATTAGTCCACGGGAAGGGCCAGCATGCTGAGTCCAAGGACCAGCGTGCTGATATGTGTACTGATGGACAGCCACGGACGTCATGTGTGTGCTGACGTACACACACAGACACACACGGCCGTCATGTGTGTTCTGACAGACACACACGGACTTCGTGTGTGTGCTGACGGACAGTCACGGACGTCCTGTGTGTGCTGGCGTATACCCATGGACAGCCACAGACAGACACAGACACACACGGAAAGCCACAGACGTCCTATGTGTGCTGACGGACAGCCACGAACAGCCACGGTCGTCCTGTGTGTGTGCTGGCGGACACCCACGGACGTCCTGTGTGTACTTGTGTGTACTGAACAGACAGCCCACGTGGGCCAAAATCACCCAAACATTCCACGGGAAGAGCCAGTGTGCTGAGTCAAAGGACCAACGTGCTGATATGTGTACTGATGGACAGCCATGGACGTCTTGTGTGTGCTGAAGGACACAGACGGACACACACGAACACACACAGACAGCCATGGATGTCATGTGTGTGCTGGCAGACACCCACGGACGTTCTGTGTATGGTGACAGACACCCACGGACGTCCTGTGTGTACTGAACAGACAGCCCATGTTGGCAAAATCACCCAAACAGTCCACGGGAAGGGCCAGCGTGCTGAGTCCAAGGACCAACGTGCTGATATGTGTACTGATGGACAGCCAGGGACGTCCTGTGTGTGCAGACGGACACAAACAGACACACTCAGAGAGCCACAGACGTCTTGTGTGTGCTGACGGACAGACACGGACATCCTGTGTGTGCTGGCAGACACCCCCGGATGTCCTGTGTGTACTGAACAGAAAGTATCACGTTGGAAAAATCGCCCAAACAGTCCACGGGAAGGGCCAGCATGCTGAGTCACGGAACCAACGTGCTGATATGTGTACTGATGGACAGCCACGGACGTCCTGTGTGTGCTGACGGACACAGACAGAAACACGCGGAGAGCCACGGACGTCTTGTGTGTGCTGGCGGACACCCACGGACGTCCTGTGTGTACTGAACAGACATCCCACGTGGGCCAAAATCACCAGAACAGTCCACGGGAAGGGTCAGCGTGCTGAGTCCAAGGACCAACGTGCTGATATGTGTACTGATTGACAGCCACGAACGTCTTGTGTGTACTGAACAGACAGCCCACGTGGGCCAAAATCACCCAATCAGTCCACGGGAAGGGCCAGCATGCTGAGTCCAAGGACCAGCATGCTGATATGTGTACTGATGGACAGCCACGGACATCCTGTGTGTGCTGACGGACCCACATAGACACACAGGGTCGTCCTGTGTGTTCTGACAGACACACACGGAAGTCCTGTGTGTATTGAACAGATAGCCCACGTGGGCCAAAATCACCCAAACGCTCCACAGAAGGGCCAGCGTGCTGAGTCCAAGGACCAATGTGCTGATATGTGTACTGATGGACAGCCACGGACGTCATGTGTGTGCTGACGGACACAGACGGACACACACGGACACACACGGACAGCCACAGACGTCATGTGTGTGTTGGCAGACACCCACAGACGTCATGTGTGTGCTGACGGACACACACGGACTGCCACGGACGTCCTGTGTGTGCTGACAGACAGCCACAGACAGCCACAGACGTCCTATGTGTGCTGGCGGACACCCACGGAAGTCCTGTGTGTACTGAATAGACAGCCCACATTGGCAAAATCACCCAAACAGTCCGCGGGAAGGGCAAGCGTGCTGAGTCCATGGACCAACTTGCTGATATGTGTACTGATGGACAGCCACAAACGTCCTGTGTGTGCTGACGGACATAGACAGACATACATGGAGACACACGGACAGCCACAGATGTCCTGTTTGTGCTGGCGGACACCCACGGACGTCATGTGTGTACTGAACAGACAGCCCACATGGGCTAAAATCACCTGAACAGTCCACGGGAAGGGTCAGCAGGCAGAGTCCAAGGACCAACGTGCTGATATGTGTACTGATGGACAGCCACGGACGTCTTGTGTGTGCTGACGGACACACACAGACACACACGGACACACACGGACAGCCACAGACGTCTTGTGTATGCTGACGGACACACACGGACGTCCTGTGTGTGCTGACAGACACCCACGGACGTCCTGTGTGTACTGAACAGACCGCCAACATGGGCCAAAATCACCCGAACAGTCCACGGGAATGGCCAGCGTGCTGAGTGCAAGGACCAGCGTGCTGATTTGTGTACTGATGGACAGCCATAGACGTCCTGTGTGTGCTGACAGACACAAACGGACACACACGGACAGCCACGAACATCATGTGTGTGCTGACGAACAGCCACAGACGTCCTGTGTGTATTGTGGGCCAAAATCACCCAATTAGTCCACGGGAAGGGCCAGCATGCTGAGTCCAAGGACCAGCGTGCTGATATGTGTACTGATGGACAGCCACGGACGTCATGTGTGTGCTGACGGACACACACAGACACACACGGCCGTCATGTGTGTTCTGACAGACACACACGGACGTCGTGTGTGTGCTGACGGACAGTCACGGACGTCCTGTGAGTGCTGGCGTATACCCATGGACAGCCACAGACAGACACAGACACACACGGAAAGCCACAGACGTCCTATGTGTGCTGACGGACAGCCACGAACAGCCACGGTCGTCCTGTGTGTGTGCTGGCGGACACCCACGGACGTCCTGTGTGTACTTGTGTGTACTGAACAGACAGCCCACGTGGGCCAAAATCACCCAAACATTCCACGGGAAGAGCCAGTGTGCTGAGTCAAAGGACCAACGTGCTGATATGTGTACTGATGGACAGCCATGGACGTCTTGTGTGTGCTGAAGGACACAGACGGACACACACGGACACACACGGACACACACAGACAGCCATGGATGTCCTTTGTGTGCTGACAGACACACACGGACGTCCTGTGTATGGTGACAGACACCCCCACGGACGTCCTGTGTGTACTGAACAGACAGCCCACGTTGGCAAAATCACCCAAACAGTCCACGGGAAGGGCCAGCGTGCTGAGTCCAAGGACCAACGTGCTGATATGCGTACTGATGGACAGCCAGGGACGTCCTATGTGTGCAGACGGACACAAACAGACACACTCAGAGAGCCACAGACGTCTTGTGTGTGCTGACGGACAGCCACGGACATCCTGTGTGTGCTGGCAGACACCCCCGGACGTCCTGTGTGTACTGAACAGAAAGTACACGTTGGAAAAATCGCCCAAACAGTCCACGGGAAGGGCCAGCGTGCTGAGTCCAAGGACCAACGTGCTGATATGTGTACTGATGGACAGCCACGGACGTCCTGTGTGTGCTGACGGACACAGACAGACACACGCGGAGAGCCACGGACGTCATGTGTGTGCTGGCGGACACCCACAGACGTCCTGTGTGTACTGAACAGACATCCCACGTGGGCCAAAATCACCAGAACAGTCCACGGGAAGGGTCAGCATGCTGAGTCCAAGGACCAACGTGCTGATATGTGTACTGATGGACAGCCACGAACGTCTTGTGTGTACTGAACAGACAGCCCACGTGGGCCAAAATCACCCTAACAGTCCACGGGAAGGGCCAGCGTGCTGAGTCCAAGGACCAGCGTGCTGACATGTGTACTCATGGACAGGCACGGACGTCCTGTGTGTGCTGACGGACACACACAGACACACACGGACACACACGGACAGCCACATACATCCTGTGTGTGCTGACGAACAGCCACAGACAGCCACAGAGGTCTTGTGTGTGCTGGCGGACACCCACGGACGTCCTGTGTGTACTGAACACACTGCCCACGTGGGGCAAAATCACCCAAACAGTCCACGGGAAGGGCCAGCGCGCTGAGTCCAAGGACATACGTGCTGATATATGTACTGATGGAGAGCGACAGACGTCTTGTGTGTGCTGACGGACACACACGGACACACACAGACACACACAGACACACACACGGACGGCCACAGACGTCTTGTGTGTGCTGACGGACACCTATGGACGTCCTGTATGTACTAACGGACACCCACGGACGTCCTGTGTATACTGCTGAGTCCAAGGACCAACGTGCTGATATGTGTACTGATGGACAGCCACGGACGTCATGTGTGTGTTGACAGACACAGACGGACACACACGAAGAGCCACGGATGCCCTTTGTGTGCTGACAGACACACACGGACGTTCTGTGTGTGCTGAGGGACACCCACAGACGTCCTGTGTGTACTGAACAGACAGCCCGTGGGCCAAAATGCCAACATGCTGATATGTGTATTGATGGACAGCCACGGACGTCATGTGTGTGCTGATGGACACAGACGGACACACACGGACACACACGGACAGCCACGGACGTCCTGTGTGTGCTGGCGGACACTCACAGATGTCCTGTGTGTGCTGACGGACACACACGGACAGCCACCGACGTCTTGTGTGTGCTGACGGACAGCCACAGACGTCCTGTGTGTGCTGGCGGACACCCACGGACGTCCTGTGTGTACTGAACAGAAAGCCAACGTTGGCAAAATCACCCAAACAGTCCACGGGAAGAGCCAGCGTGCTGATTCCAAGGACCAACGAGCTGATATGTGTATTGATGGACAGCCACGGACGTCCTGTGTGTGCTGACGGACACAGACAGACACACACGGACCCACACGGACAGCCTTAGACGGCATGTGTGTGCTGGCAGACACCCACGGACGTTCTGTGTGTACTGAACAGACAGCCCACATGGGCCAAAATCACCCAACAGTCTACGGGAAGGGTCAGCGTGCTGAGTCCAAGGACCAACGTGCTGATATGTGTACTGATGGACAGCCACGAACGTCATGTGTGTGCTGATGGACACACACGGACACACATGGACAGCCACGGACGTCCTTTGTGTGCTGACGGACACACACGGACGTCCTGTGTATGCTGACGGACACCCAGAGACGTCCTATGTGTACTGAACAGACAGCCCGTGGGCTAAAATCACCTGAACAGTCCAAGGGAAGGGTCAGCGTGCTAAGTCCAAGGACCAACGTGCTGAAATGTGTACTGATGTACAGCCACGGACGTCATGTGTGTGCTGACGGACACAGACGGACACACACGGACACACACGGACATCCACAGACGTCCTGTGTGTGCTGGAGGACACCCACGGACGTCCTGTGTGTGCTTACAGACACAAACGGACACACAGAGAGCCACGGACGTCTTGTGTGTGCTGACAGACAGCCACGGACGTCATGTGTGTGTTGACGGACACAGACGGACACACACATACAGTCCACGGGAAGAGCCAGCGTGCTGATTCCAAGGACCAACGTGCTGATATGTGTACTGATGGACAGCCACGGACGTCCTGTGTGTGCTGACGGACACGGAAAGACACACACGGACCCATACGGACCCACACGGACAGCCTTAGACGGCATGTGTGTGCTGGACGACACCCACGGACGTTTTGTGTGTACTAAACAGACAGCCCACATGGGCCAAAATCACCCAAACAGTCTACGGGAAGGGTCACCGTGCTGAGTCCAAGGACCAATGTGCTGATATGTGTACTGATGGACAGCCACGAACGTCCTGTGTGTGCTGATGGACACACACGGACACACATGGACAGCCACAGACGTCCTTTGTGTGCTGACGGACACACACAGACGTCCTGTGTATGGTGACAGACACCCAGAGACATCCTGTGTGTACTGAACAGACAGCCCGTGGGCCAAAATCACCTGAACAGTCCAAGGGAAGGGTCAGCGTGCTGAGTCCAAGGACCAACATGCTAAAATGTGTACTGATGTACAACCACGGACGTCATGTGTGTGCTGACGGACACACACGGATACACACTGACACACACGGACATCCACGGACGTCCTGTGTGTGCTAGCGGACACCCACGGACGTCCTGTGTGTGCTTACAGACACACACGGACACACACGGACACACACAGACAGCCACGGACGTCTTGTGTGTGCTGACGGACAGCCACAGACGTCATGTGTGTGTTGACGGATTCAGACGGACACACACGAACAGCCACGGACGCCCTTTGTGTGCTGACGGACACACACGGACGTTCTGCGTGTGCTGACGGACACCACAGACGGCATGTGTGTACTAAACAGATAGCCCGTGGGCCAAAATCACCTACATAGTCTACGGGAAGGGTCAGCGTGCTGAGTCCAAGGACCAACATGCTGATATGTGTACTGATGGACAGCCACGAACGTCATGTGTGTGCTGACGGACACAGACGGACACACACGGATAGGTACGGACGTCCTGTGTATGCTGGCGGACACCCACAGACGTCCTGTGTGTGCTGACGAACACACACGGACAGCCACGGACGTCTTGTGTGTGGTAACGTACAGCCACGGACGTCCTGTGTGTGCTGGCGGACACCCACGGACGTCCTGTGTGTACTGAACAGAAAGCCAACGTTGGCGAAATCACCCAAACAGTCCACGGGAAGGGCCAGCGTGCTGAGTCCAAGGACCAACTTGTTGATATGTGTACTGATGGACAGCCACAGACGTCCTGTGTGTGCTGACGGACACAGACAGACACACACGGACAGCCACAGACGTCCTTTGTGTGCTGACGGACACACACAGACGTCCTGTGTATGCTGACGGACACCCACAGACGTCCTGTGTGTACTGAACAGACAGCCCGTGGGCCAAAATCACCTGAACAGTCGATGGGAAGGGTCAGCATGCTGAGTCCAAGGACCAACGTGCTGATATGTGTATTGATGTACAGCCACGGACGTCATGTGTGTGCTGACGGACACAGACGGACACACACGGACACACACGGACAGCCACGGACGTCCTGTGTGTGCAGGCGGACACCCACGGACGTCCTGTGTGCGCTTACGGACACAAACGGACACACACAGACAGCCACGGACGTCTTGTGTGTGCTGACGGACAGCCACGGACGTCCTGTGTGTGCTGGCAGACACCCACGGACGTCCTGTGTGTACTGAACAGAAAGCCCACGTTGGCAAAATCACCCAAACAGTCCACGGGAAGGGCCAGCGTGCTGATTCCAAGGACCAACGTGCTGATATGTGTACTGATGGACAGCCACGGACATGCTGTGTGTGCTGCAGAAATAATGTACAGAGTCTATCTGTATAACAAGACTCGCGAAGAAGCTATGCAAGAATTTCAAGAAAGAATCCAGCCGACAATGGCGGGGCCCACATGGGACCCACACGAAGACTTCTGCACAAAACAACAACAGTCTCTGACAGCAATTGTCGGCACCACTCAAGACTCAACACGTATTAAATCAATTGTCGGCACCACTAGAAGACGACACGCTGCAAGACTTTATTCAAGCACCCTTTGCCTATAAATACGCAATTATGTTCAAGGAAGAAGGCACGAGCAATTCCACTCTCTAAAAACCTTCACTCTCTAAAGCTCTCCCTTCTCTCTAAAAATTCCCTGTGTTTTCTGAGTTTTTAAGTTTGTAATTTTTGTATCAAAGATTGTATCCTAAATCAAGATCATTAAAAGTAAGTTTTAATCATATTCTGTGTACAACGCTCAAATCCTTATAAATATCAAATTCTTAAATTTTGTATATCAAAATAGTAATAACGTTACAATAATTAAAGCAAATTATTGAGGAAACAGTAAAAATAAATGGTATCAGAGCCAAACGATTATTCAAATGATGCAATTTGCTTAAAGGGTTTTAGAAACAAGATTTCTGTGTATTAATCTGATTTAAACTTGTCAAGATAAGATCCTCACCATCTAAAGAAACACTGTTACTGTAGGTGTTCCAGGCAGCAAGTCCAGAGAAGGCAGTAAGACCGTTGGTAAACCTCAGTTGTGTCCAATTAGAATCGGTTAGTATCTCTTCTATAATGAGTTTAAATATAGATTAAATCATGGCGTCTTCATTTAGAAAACTTTTTAAATCAAAAAATGCATCAACCTCTTCAAATTCAACAATTAACTCAAGAGAAATTATGTCAAAAATAACAACGTTTAATCAAGAAATATCAAGAGATCATTTACCGCATATTAATCCAGAACATATATATCAAATAGGAACTTTTGATTTTAAAACAGCTTATTCAATTAAAGAACATGAGCAAACTTTGTCTCTACAAAATGAATTTGAAGAAATTAAGTTATTATCTTCTCTAGCTTTGGATAAATATAAGCAAAAAGGATTTAATTACATTCATTTTGGTCTAATCCAAATTGCTATAAAACCCCTATCAAGAACAGGTATAGACTCGCCAATATTAATGTTATTAAGAGATAAAACTCTCTTAAAATTTGAAGACTCTCTTTTAGGAGCCGTACAATCAAATTTATGCAATGGTGCTGTATATTTTAATTTGTCCCCTAACTTTCAAGTAAGCTTGCATGACCCTACCATACTCAATACTTTAACTTTAAATGTACATTTACCTGAAATAAAATTTCAAAATGAAAGACATGGATATCTACTACTTTATAGAGTCTATTTTAAGCAATCAACTTCTGAATTTAACCCAAGATGTCTATTACAAGATGATAAAGGAGAAACAACAATTCTAGCAGTCCATAGTAAAGATACACCGACAGCTACATACACACCAAAGCAATTAAAATGGGATGAAATAACTATTCCAGATCAATGGAAAATTCAAATTACTCAACCGCCTAGAAATTTTGAACAAAAGAATATATCCAAAATAATTGAACAGAAAGATGGAAAAATATTATTAAGGTTTGGATCTTATAGGGATCCACTTCCACCTAGAATAAGTTCGTATCATTCAAGAGCCTCTTTTACTGAATATCGTACGGGTCAATCCAGTACAAATTAAGAAACAGAAAGTGTAAATCAAAATACTAAACAAGATGAACCGATAAGATTTAAAGCACCAATAGCAGAACCAGATCAAGATGCGTATCCAACATCACCCACTCCATCAGATTTTAGATCAATAAATGTTATAACTAAAAAATACGAAATTGATAAAGAATATATAAGAGAAGACTTTTATTCAAAAGAAAATGAAGAAAAACGAAGTTGGTATTTTAAAAATTTCTCTAAACAACAAACCATTGAGTATAGAGAAAAATGGTATGATTGTATGATACTAAAAGAAATGAATATTCCATTTTTTGTATGGTTTGAAATTTATTCAATAGCTCATAATATCAATTATCCATTCAAGACGATTAATGCAAGTATATCATTAAGCCAAGTATGGGAACAAGTGGATGGAAATAAAATTAAAGCAATTCATCCACCTTTAAATGATTTAAAGATAAATACGCTAAACCGACAAATTTTAGCTACACCCTTTAAAACTGGAGGCAACAAAGATGATAAAGAACCAGTATTAATGCAAGATATTAAATCTATATATCAACAGAACAATTATCAAAGTCAAATACTACATACAATTTCTAAACAGATAGATAGCATTGATAATAAAATAAATATTAATGAAAAAGGAAAAGTGGACCAACACACTCAACACCCTTTCTCATCAACGACCTACCCAATCTTTAAACCAACAACAAGACAAATCAAATTTCCTGAAAATGAAATTTTAAAATCAATTTCGACAAGATTAGACAGGTTAGATAAAGGAAAAGGAATAAACACTATAGATGAAGATGACAATGAATCTATCCAAACCTCCTCACAATCAGAAAACGATATACAAGAAATAAATCGAATAAAAAATAAATCAAGAAAACCATATTATCCTAGGCATACTCCACCTGATTTATTATTTGAAGAACATCACAAATATACTAGTAAAGAATACTCTGGAGAAAGTATATACGAATGAAATATAGATGGACGATCAGAATATGAATAGCTAAATTTATTTCAAGAAATGGTAATGGCTACAATGGCTTACAAAGGTAGAGGAAATAATGATCAACAATCATGCATTTTGTTAGTATCTGGATTTACTGGAGCATTAAGATATTGGTGGGATAACTCATTAGACGCAATTACACAAGAATCTATAACTAATCATGTTGAAATAAAACAACAAGAAGATGAAGAAGGATTTATGAATGATATAGAAGTACAAAACGCAGTAGAAGTATTAATACATACTTTAACAATGCATTTTATTGGAAATCCTAAAGAGGAATTAGAAAGTAAAAAAATTATATTAACAAATTTAAGGTGTCCAACATTAGGAGATTTTAAATGGTACAAAGATGTTTTTATAACAAACATATTCCAAAGAAACGATTGTAATCAAGCATTTTGGAAAGAACGGTTTATCTCAGGATTACCATCTTTCTTTGCAGAAATAGTAATTAGTAAATTAAAAGAGTATTCAGGAGGACAACCAATCCCTTGGAATACGATTACTTACGGACAATTATTTGCATTTATAAAGAAAGAAGGATTAGCTATATGTCAAGAACATAAAGATAAAAAACGAAATGATAAATTTAAAATTTAAAATAACTATGGGATCATTTTGTTATCAGTATGGCTATAATCAACTTAACCCTCCATCAAGAATTAAACGACTAAAGCATAGGCATAATAAAACTAAGTATTTTCATAAAAATAATAAATTTAATAAAAAATCAACAAATCAATACTATACAAAGATTAGTAAGCACAAATCAAATAATAAGCAAAAAATAGTATGTTGGAATTGTAAAAGACCTGGACATAAATCCACGGAATGTAAAATGAAAAAGAAGATAAATGAAATATTTCAAGATCAACCAGATATACAAGAAAAATTAACTAAACTATTAATATCAGAATCAGAAATATCAGAAGAATCGAGTAGTGATAACTCTATAGATGAGATAGGAAATATTAGTGATTCTTCAATAGAATCACAAGAATTGTCTGATAATCTATGCAATTGTAAAACTATTAACGTTATAACAAAAGATATTGATAAACAATTTCTACTAGACATAATTGATAAAATTGACGATCGAAAAATTAAGAAAGAATATTTAACTAAACTAAATGATATAATATATCAAGAAAACCAATTATCTAGCCCTCAACCCTTTAGTTTAAATAAAATATTTGACAAATATCCTACACAAAGTTTATTTAAGCAAGTAACTACGGGAGAACTACAAAATGAAGTTAAGCAATTAAAGACGCAAATTAAAGAATTACAATTAATAGTAAATCAACACGAATTAAAACAATTGCAAACAGATGCTAGATTATCATTAATAGAAGCAAAAAAATACTACTCCAACATCTACAAGTAGTTTAAATCAAGCATCCACAAGTAATACAAATCTAGAAAGTGACGAAAATAAGCAAATCAGACCTACCGAAGACTATATTCAAATAATTAATAAAATCAATTATCAAAAATGGTATACAAATATTACCTTACATGTGGGACATGATTTCAAAATAAATATAATAGCATTAATGGATACAGGTGCTGATTACAACTGTATTCGCGAAGGAATTATACCAACTAAATAATATGAAAAAATTAAGTGGAGCAAACAGAAGTAATTTAAAAGTTCAGTATAAACTACCATGTGCAAAAATATGTAACCAAGGATATTGCTTCAAAAATCAATTTATTCTAGTAAAAAACTTAACACAAGAAGTAATATTAGGAACTCCATTTTTTACTCAAATATATCCATTCAAAGTAACAGAAATAGGAGTAACCACGAAAGTAGTAGGAACAAAATTATCGTTTGAATTTTTATCACCTATGAAAACCAAAGAAATACTAAACTTACAACAAAATTCTATTCAAAAAACAATTAATTTAATAAAAGGAAAACAGAATCATATACAATATCTACAAAATGAAATAGCATACAAAAAAATAGACGAACAACTTAAGATGCCTTACATAATAAGCAAGATAAAAGCTATTAAAAATGATATATTAAACCAAATCTGTTCAGAACTTCCAAACGCTTTCTGGGAAAGAAAACAACATACAGTTGAACTCCCATATATAAAAGAGTTTAACGAAAGAAATATACCAACTAAAGCAAGACCTATTCAAATGAATAAGGAATTATTAGAACACTGTAAAAAGGAAATAAATGATTTATTAGACAAAAAATTAATCAGGCCATCCAAATCTCCCTGGAGCTGTTCGGCCTTTTATGTAAATAATCAAGCTGAAAAAGAACGTGGGGTACCACGATTAGTAATAAATTATAAACCATTAAATGATGTATTACAGTGGATACGATATCCAATACCTAACAAAAGAGATTTATTAAAACGACTTTATAATGCAAGAATTTATTCAAAATTTGACATGAAAAGTGGCTTTTGGCAAATACAAATTGCCGAAAAAGATAAATATAAAACAGCATTCACCGTACCATTTGGACATTATGAATGGAATGTAATGCCTTTTGGTCTTAAAAACGCACCTTCTGAATTTTAACATATAATGAATGATATATTCAATAATTATTCAAAATTTACAATTGTCTACATAGATGACGTGTTAGTATACTCCACTTCAATAGACCAACACATTAGTCACTTAAACGCATTCCTCAATATAGTTAAAAAACATGGATTAGTTATATCAGCCAAGAAAATTTCTTTATTCCAAACAAAAATAAGATTTTTAGGACATAATATATATCAAGGAACAATCATACCTATTTCAAGATCAATTGAATTTGCAGATAAATTCGCTGACGAATTAAGAGAAAAGACCCAATTACAAAGATTTTTAGGATGTCTAAACTATGTTTCAGACTTCTTACCCAATCTTAGGAAAACAATTCAACCATTATTTCAACGGTTACAAAAGAATCCAAAACCATGGACTAATCAACATACTCTTTTAGTCAAACAAGTTAAGCAAAAGGTTAAAACCCTTCCATGCCTTTCCATACCAAATCCTGAAGCAAACATGATAGTTGAAACTGATGCTTCAGAAATAGGTTATGGAGGAATTCTTAAGCAAAAATTACCACAATCAAAACAAGAATCTATAGTTCGATTCCATTCAGGAGTCTGGTTAGGACCACAAAAGCATTATTCAACAGTTAAGAAAGAAGTTCTCTCAATTGTTAACTGTATCTCAAAATTCCAAGACGACTTAATCAACAAAAAGTTTTTATTAAGAGTAGATTGCAAATCAGCAAAAGAAATATTACAAAAAGATGTCA